>NW_022263686.1:0-45711 GCF_002021735.2 Oncorhynchus kisutch
ATACTGTAACTTTTATAACAGAAAATATGAATTTACTCACTGAGATGTAACCTACAAACATTATTGACCCACTCAAAATTGTATAAATCAACAACTGTGCATTCAAAGATGGTCTCTGATAATTTTTCCACAGAGGAGTTATATTGTAAACACACGAGAGAGATTAAAGTAGATGTCACGTTGTCAACATTTTGATTGATGACCCTATGTGAACCTATGTGAACGCTATGTGAACCCTATGTAGTGATGACGTGTGCATGTCTTCTGGTCAGGCCAGCCTGGTTAAGGGGGGGGCTTAGGGGTGAGAGTAAGGGTCCATTTGACACCGTTAATGATTGATGACCCAAGCCTGATAGGAAAGCCTGGTTAGGTGGGGGCTATGGGGTGAGTAAGGTCCATTTGACAGGCCGTTAATGATTATGACCCAAGCTGATTTATGACCCTATGTAATGATTATGGCCTTGTCATGTAGAAGGGTGCATGCCAGGGTTGAGTAAGTGACATGTGTCAGGTCAACCTGTTACTTTTCTCACGGTTTTGGTTGGTTTATTGCCCCTTATTAAAGCGCCCTGAACAATACCTGTTTAAGACTGTACATGATAACCCCTGAATATTAAACAAAAATGACACCTATGCCAATTTTAGGGATGTTATGCTCGGCTTGTCATGAACCCAGTGAACCCAAAGCCTGAAGAAGTTCTGTGTGAAGCTCCAGAATGTTTTTAAAGGATTTTTGGGTACGAGTGAGGGCCACATGTCTTACATATTCACCACCGGAGGATTCTCACGGTAAAGATATTCAACAGACCGTGGACCCAAACCCCTTATCCTGCAAAACCTGGGAGTTTTCCCCCGGCTCTGGGGGAGAGCAGGAGAATGGCTAAACATCAGGCTGGCTCTTTGTAAAATTGAACAGGTCCTAAGTGTTACAAATGTGCCAGGATATGCGTGGAAGAAAGAGGTCTGCGGCCGCAGTTGATCTCAAGGCTCTAAGAATTGCTTCAATGGACTATAGCCCTGACAACAAAGTGACAATTTTAGCCTGTGACCTTTATGATAGGCTAATGCTACAAAGTCTGTCAATTCTCCTGTAGCTTCCAGAGCACGCAAACATGATAAACTTTTTTATTCCTGTGTTTAGTTTTAAATGGGTGGATTATCCAATTTCATAACACTTATGAATAAGCTGGACATTCTCTTCCAAAATGGGGAACAGTTAAAAGCGCTGGGCGAGGCTTTCCTTGAGACAGAGTCAAGGACCAAAAGGCCCGACGGAGGATCTACACCCTGGAGTGAAAACTTACCAAGTGTTGATGGACCGTGCAAGAGAAGCCTTGCCTTTTGAGGGTGAACTCGACAACGGACAATGGCGGGTTGGTTGCATAAGCTCCCAGGATCTGTAAGAAAGGCATCGTAAAAATACCTTAAGAATGTAAGGATATAAAATGTATAGTCTAAATATTTTGAAGGAAATGAAATAAATGGTTTTTAAAATCAGAATCTCACACGTTATGAACTCTCGCGTTTGTTCACTCTTAGCGCAGTCTGTCCCTGAGAAAAAAACTTGCGGAAAAAAGCCATGTGCGCGCGTATGTGCGTGAGGGGTTTTGTAGTGGCTGTGTGTGTGTGTGTGTGTGGTGTGTGTGTGTGTGTGTTTCAAAAAAAAGAAAAAGGGGGGCGGGTTGTTGTTAAAAAAATACCCTTGCATGCCTGGTGGGTCGTTTGAAACCAAGGTTTACACTAGCCTGCAAAACAGATGCCTACCCCCCAACAATAATATTGTGTCTTACGACTCCTAATCTTAAAGGCCTTTCATAAAACTATTTTTTTAGGTGGGCTAAAAAGTCATTCATCCCAGCGATGTCGAGACCAACCACCACCCCCATGCATCTAGGTGCTAGCACCCCGGAGATTTTAGAAGCTCAAAAGGATCCTAATGTTTAGACACACCCAATACCATGTGTTTGAATGTGTCAAATATACCATGGGCGGGGGTATAGCCCGAAAAAAACGACAAACCCCAAATGCTATGTAAAAAATCATTCAGGGGTTTTTCTCTAGGTCGTAGGGTACAAAAGTGCTAGAAACCATGGGCAATGTTAGCAGCGTTTTAGTTCCGATGCAAACAGCACCTCCAGAAACTCCAAGAATCGTTATCGGACTGAAGCGTTAAAAAGATAATCGGGGAAAACAGTCTAATGGATCTATCGCAAGGTGAGTTCTTGAAATAAATCTTTATTAGATTTGGTTGTTGTGGGGAATTGTTTGAAAAGCGTGGAAGCGTGGGATGTTATAGAAATATTAAACAATCATTAGGATCAGTATGCTTACCGTATAACAAGCAAGCAATATTAGCTAAAGTGATTATAGCTTTAATATTGTCGAATGTTTTATAGATTCTGAAGCATTCACGCAGATACTCCGAGGTATAACTGAGCTCGAACCATCCAATGGGGCTCCGAAACAAGTGCCGACAAACAAACGCCTGCCCTGAATTGTCAACGTAAGTAAGCTCCAAGAATTCCATACATAAAAATATTTATACCTTAAAAACAAAAAGTGTGGGCATCTTATATTAAAAGTTATTTTATATGTTTACAGAGGACCTAAAGCCTAGAAGGTTAAACGAGGCCCTATGGAGCCTGAACGGTTTCTGCGAAGCATATGACTACGAGACAATTCTGCCCTACTCCCAGGATGTATTTACACAAAAGCAGCGAACAGAGATCTTTAAACGGCAGGTCAACTCCCCTGGCCAGGACAACGTTGTCCCCCATATTTCTAAACACAAAAGGATAATTAGTGCTCAGATCCACAGTTCCGCTTCACCCGAACAATTCTACTTGCCGATATTCACGAGACGTCGTTCCAAGGACTAGGTATGAATCAATTATATATTATTATTTATATATATAATTATTTTAATATTTATATTTTTTTTTATGCGGAATATGTTAAAAACAAGGCTAATGCTGTTTTTTTTTTTTTTTTTTCAGGCTCACCATCTACCGAACCTGCAGATGCTGTAATACAGGTTGAACAAAGACATCAGCCCCTGGTTTCAGAGCTTCTTCAGAACAGCCCTCGTCAAAAAAGCCGAGTATTTAATTAATGTATTGTTAATATATAGGCTTATATCTGAAATGTATTTGGCATTTTTTAACATATTTTAGGGTTAATAACCTATTTTTGTATGTATTATTTTTATTTCAGACTCCTCACCGGCTTATAAACACAACGCACAAACATCGGAGGATGCCCAGACAAGCATCCCCGAGGAGGCTCCAAAGACACCAGTCAAGAAAACAGCGAAACCTGATGATGTCAAAGATTTAAATGACATTTCTGAGGTAGACGATTTGATGTTCTGTGAAGCTGCCAACCTTCTTGAATCGGCCAATTCTGTGGGGGAAACAGCAGATTCTGAAATAGACCAAGAACGTTTTTTCAAAGCGTTTACCCTGGGTTTAAAATCACGAAAGGCTCTACTCCAGAGGCGCATGTGTATTCTACTCGAGCATCAATACAATCAGGATGTGTCATTCTGGCGTAGCGAGCTACCCCGTATGTTAAAAAACATTAGGGCTAAAACAAGCAAATACCGCCGTTAAAAAACACACATGTAAACACCACACACACACACACATCCTTAATTAGACAGATGGCGCCCCCCTATAGACCAAAGTGAGACAATTGAAACCCTCTTAGCCAGGATCCCTACAGAGCTCCAAGATATAGTTAACCATATGAATGATTCGGGGGTACTTGACATAATGACAATAGATGAAAATCTATTATCCCAGATTCCCTCCGAACTCATAGACATTATTACACGTATGAATGAGTCAGGGCCTTCCGAGGAAAACTGTTAACACAGATTCCCGAAACCATCATATCTCTAATTACCCAGCTTAACGCGAGCCCTAGGTTTAATTCGGCCCCACAGACACCTCTAAGACAGCCTTTAACAACATTGTCCGAAGAGTCTGAAAGTCACTATGATGTTTTTGAACAGTTGGACAAATGTCTAGCAAATCTGGAGGGGGGCGGTCTTGAGATCAGTGTACAGAACGAGAGCGCTAGGTTAATTCAGCACCCCAGACACCTATAAATCAGCCTTTAACAACAATGTCGAAGAAGAGTCTGAAACCCAATACGATGTTTTTGAACAGTTGGACAATTGCCTAGCAAATCTGGAGGGGGGAGGTCTTGATCGAAGTGTACATGTTTGCGTCGAAATAAATTCAACAATATTGAGGTTCGCCAGTTTTTCAATTTCGCATGGGGGGGGTCAGATTCGGGAATATGCTGTGTTTTACGTAATGCTTATGGACACTTTGAATGAACTGTTAGCGAGGATTAGAGATTATAGCGAACCTAGGGATCTCTTACAGTTGGAAATTTGTGGAGACAGTCTACAGAGCAAGGGTATCGCTTATTTTACAGAATGGGTGAAGCAGAGCTTGAACAATTTGTTAAACTGCTAGAACGCCTTGTTCAGTCAAATTTAAACGTGCTAGCAGATAGGACCCTCGAACTTGTAGTACAATTAGTACGACAACCACAAGGGGGCGGGGGTCAGAGACGAAAGCTCGAGAGTTTAATGCAGTCCGAAATCATAAGCAATAAAAGGGCCCTATCTCATAAACGTTCACAATCCAGGTAATAAGCTATGTTTTGCCATAGGTTTGGCCCACTTACTCAGCCCAGGATGTACTGATCAAGCCGCGTTACAAAAAGCTCGAGAGCTACAAACTGCGGGTGGGTCTCGGTATACAGGATGCTGTGGCTTTCTCAGACATAGTCAAATTTGAAAACTTCTGAACATCAAGATTGTGGTTTTGTACCACAGTAGGGCTAATGACGCTCTCCTCAAGTTCCAAAATATACCCGAACCACATCCTAAGACTATGTACTTTTATGTGCAAAATGAGCATTACTATGCCGTAACTAACATCACAGCCTTTTTTAGGCGCGCCATATGTCTGTCCAGCCTGTCATACCGGCTACACACGCATGGGGGGGCACTCGTGCCGTTACAACTGTTCAGTATGTCGGATAAACATTGCCCTATGCAGCCGCTAAACTTGACCCCCTGTGCGGATATTGTCACCGCACATGTCGTTCGGCCTACTGTTACGAAAAACACAAAACTGAAACATGGCATCCCAAGGCATGTAAATCTGTAAGCAGTTGTGACATTAACAAGAAATGTCCAAAATGTCATTGCAATTACAACCTTAAAATAGATAGCCCTAAACCTCATGTTTGTGGAATTATACACTGCCCAATCTGTAAAGGTCCTTTTTTTAAATTTATTTTATTTTACCTTTATTTAACCAGGTAGGCAGTTGAGAACAAGTTCTCATTTACAATTGCGACCTGGCCAAGATAAAGCAAAGCAGTTCGACAGATAAAACGACACAGAGTTACACATGGAGTAAAAACATACAGTCAATAATGCAGTATAAACAAGTCTATATACAATGTGAGCAAATGAGGTGAGAAGGGAGGTAAAGGCAAAAAAAGGCCATGATGGCAAAGTAAATACAATATAGCAAGTAAAATACTGGAATGGTAGTTTTGCAATGGAAGAATGTGCAAAGTAGAAATAAAAAAAATAATAATAATGGGGTGCAAAGGAGCAAAATAAATAAATAAATAAAAATTAAATACAGTTGGGAAAGAGGTAGTTGTTTGGGCTAAATTATAGGTGGGCTATGTACAGGTGCAGTAATCTGTGAGCTGCTCTGACAGTTGGTGCTTAAAGCTAGTGAGGGAGATAAGTGTTTCCAGTTTCAGAGATTTTTGTAGTTCGTTCCAGTCATTGGCAGCAGAGAACTGGAAGGAGAGGCGGCCAAAGAAAGAATTGGTCTTGGGGGTGACTAGAGAGATATACCTGCTGGAGCGTGTGCTACAGGTGGGAGATGCTATGGTGACCAGCGAGCTGAGATAAGGGGGGACTTTACCTAGCAGGGTCTTGTAGATGACATGGAGCCAGTGGGTTGGCGACGAGTATGAGCGAGGGCCAGCCAACGAGAGCGTACAGGTCGCAATGGTGGGTAGTATATGGGGCTTTGGTGATAAAACGGATTGCACTGTGATAGACTGCATCCAATTTGTTGAGTAGGGTATTGGAGGCTATTTTGTAAATGACATCGCCAAAGTCGAGGATTGGTAGGATGGTCAGTTTTACAAGGGTATGTTTGGCAGCATGAGTGAAGGATGCTTTGTTGCGAAATAGGAAGCCAATTCTAGATTTAACTTTGGATTGGAGATGTTTGATATGGGTCTGGAAGGAGAGTTTACAGTCTAACCAGACACCTAAGTATTTGTAGTTGTCCACGTATTCTAAGTCAGAGCCGTCCAGAGTAGTGATGTTGGACAGGCGGGTAGGTGCAGGTAGCGATCGGTTGAAGAGCATGCATTTAGTTTTACTTGTATTTAAGAGCAATTGGAGGCCACGGAAGGAGAGTTGTATGGCATTGAAGCTTGCCTGGAGGGTTGTTAACACAGTGTCCAAAGAAGGGCCGGAAGTATACAGAATGGTGTCGTCTGCGTAGAGGTGGATCAGGGACTCACCAGCAGCAAGAGCGACCTCATTGATGTATACAGAGAAGAGAGTCGGTCCAAGAATTGAACCCTGTGGCACCCCCATAGAGACTGCCAGAGGTCCGGACAGCAGACCCTCCGACTTGACACACTGAACTCTATCAGAGAAGTAGTTGGTGAACCAGGCGAGGCAATCATTTGAGAAACCAAGGCTGTCGAGTCTGCCGATGAGGATATGGTGATTGACAGAGTCGAAAGCCTTGGCCAGATCAATGAATACGGCTGCACAGTAATGTTTCTTATCGATGGCGGTTAAGATATCGTTTAGGACCTTGAGCGTGGCTGAGGTGCACCCATGACCAGCTCTGAAACCAGATTGCATAGCAGAGAAGGTATGGTGAGATTCGAAATGGTCGGTAATCTGTTTGTTGACTTGGCTTTCGAAGACCTTAGAAAGGCACGGTAGGATAGATATAGGTCTGTAGCAGTTTGGGTCAAGAGTGTCCCCCCCTTTGAAGAGGGGGATGACCGCAGCTGCTTTCCAATCTTTGGGAATCTCAGACGACACGAAAGAGAGGTTGAACAGGCTAGTAATAGGGGTGGCAACAATTTCGGCAGATAATTTTAGAAAGAAAGGGTCCAGATTGTCTAGCCCGGCTGATTTGTAGGGGTCCAGATTTTGCAGCTCTTTCAGAACATCAGCTGAATGGATTTGGGAGAAGGAGAAATGGGGAAGGCTTGGGCGAGTTGCTGTTGGGGGTGCAGTGCTGTTGTCCGGGGTAGGAGTAGCCAGGTGGAAAGCATGGCCAGCCGTAGAAAAATGCTTATTGAAATTCTCAATTATGGTGGATTTATCAGTGGTGACAGTGTTTCCTATCTTCAGTGCAGTGGGCAGCTGGGAGGAGGTGTTCTTATTCTCCATGGACTTTACAGTGTCCCAGAACTTTTTTGAGTTAGTGTTGCAGGAAGCAAATTTCTGCTTGAAAAAGCTAGCCTTGGCTTTTCTAACTGCCTGTGTATAATGATTTCTAGCTTCCCTGAACAGCTGCATATCACGGGGGCTGTTCGATGCTAATGCAGAACGCCATAGGATGTTTTTGTGTTGGTTAAGGGCAGTCAGGTCTGGGGAGAACCAAGGGCTATATCTGTTCCTGGTTCTAAATTTCTTGAATGGGGCATGTTTATTTAAGATGGTTAGGAAGGCATTTTTAAAAAATATCCAGGCATCCTCTACTGACGGGATGAGATCAATATCCTTCCAGGATACCCCGGCCAGGTCGATTAGAAAGGCCTGCTCGCAGAAGTGTTTCAGGGAGCGTTTACAGTGATGAGTGGAGGTCGTTTGACCGCTGACCCATTACGGATGCAGGCAATGAGGCAGTGATCGCTGAGATCTTGGTTGAAGACAGCAGAGGTGTATTTAGAGGGGAAGTTGGTTAGGATGATATCTATGAGGGTGCCCGTGTTTAAGGTTTTGGGGAGGTACCTGGTAGGTTCATTGATTATTTGTGTGAGATTGAGGGCATCAAGTTTAGATTGTAGGATGGCTGGGGTGTTAAGCATGTTCCAGTTTAGGTCGCCTAGCAGCACGAACTCTGAAGATAGATGGGGGGCAATCAGTTCACATATGGTGTCCAGAGCACAGCTGGGGGCAGAGGGTGGTCTATAGCAGGCGGCAACGGTGAGAGACTTGTTTTTAGAGAGGTGGATTTTTAAAAGTAGAAGTTCAAATTGTTTGGGTACAGACCTGGATAGTAGGACAGAACTCTGCAGGCTATCTTTGCAGTAGATTGCAACACCGCCCCCTTTGGCAGTTCTATCTTGTCTGAAAATGTTGTAGTTTGGAATTAAAACTTCAGAATTTTTGGTGGTCTTCCTAAGCCAGGATTCAGACACAGCTAGAACATCCGGGTTGGCAGAGTGTGCTAAAGCAGTGAATAGAACAAACTTAGGGAGGAGGCTTCTAATGTTAACATGCATGAAACCAAGGCTATTACGGTTACAGAAGTCGTCAAAAGAGAGCGCCTGGGGAATAGGAGTGGAGCTAGGCACTGCAGGGCCTGGATTCACCTCTACATCGCCAGAGGAACATAGGAGGAGTAGAATAAGGGTACGGCTAAAAGCTATGAGAATTGGTCGTCTAGAACGTCTGGAACATAGAGTAAAAGGAGGTTTCTGGGGGCGATAAAATAGCATCAAGGTATAATGTACAGACAAATGTATGGTAGGATGTGAATACAGTGGGGGTAAACCTAGGTATTGAGTGATGAAGAGAGAGATATTGTCTCTAGAAACATCGTTGAAACCAGGAGATGTCATTGCATGTGTGGGTGGTGGAACTAATAGGTTGGATAAGGTATAGTGAGCAGGACTAGAGGCTCTACAGTGAAATAAGCCAATAAACACTAACCAGAACAGAAATGGACAAGACATATTGACATTAAGGATAGGCATGCTTAGTCGAGTGATCAAAAGGGTCCGGTGAGTGGAGAGGTTGGTTGGTGATTTAGACAGCTAGCCAGGGCATCGGTAGCAAGCTAGCATAGGATGGAGGTCTGTTAGCCACCCCTTACGTTCCGTCAGTAGATTAGTGGGGTTCCGTGTGGTAGAGGGGATTAATCCAAATCACACAACAACAACAAAAATAAAAACAATAGATATAGTTATAGAGGCCCAAGAAGAAAAGATAATAATAATAATTTAAAAAATAATTTAAAAAAAAATAATAATAATAAAAAAATTGTCCGATTGTCTTTGAAAAGCAGAGACGCGGAAGCGGTTCAAGAAGTAACACATGAGTGTTACATTCAGCCCTTGGCTGAAGATGAACATACAGAGAAATATGTGTTTTATGATTTTGAGACAAATCAGCAATCAGGGGTTCATTTGCCTATTTTTGTGTCAACCATGACTTTCAAGGGTGAAAAATGGTCGGCCGAGGGACCCAATTGTGCCCGGCTCTTTCTAAAACATTTTAGAAAAGCCCAGTACAGAAACTTCACGTTTATAGCTCACAATGCTAGGGCCTATGACTCCTATCTGCTTCTGAACCCTTTGATACAGCAAGGCGTGGCACCCAGTGTCATAGCTCAAGGGAGTAAAATATTATGCTTTGTTGACCCCGCCTTCAAACAGAGATACATTGACAGCTTAAGCTTCTTACCCATGAGATTGGCTCAAATGCCAGAGGCCTTGGGTTTTGAAAACTCTGTCAAAGGCTATTTCCCTCATTTCTTCACATCTGAGGAGAATCTACATTATATAGGATCTTATCCAGCCCCCGAAATGTACGGGTGTGATCAAATGTCTCCCAAAGAGCGTGAGAGATTCATGACATGGTACGAGACCGTAAGACATGGCACTTTTGATTTCCATAAAGAGATGGAATCATACTGTGACAATGACGTTGTTATACTTCGTGAAGGATGCCTCAGATTCAGAGAAGAGGTAATCAAAGATGCGGGCATTGACCCCTGGAGCTGTACAACTATTGCATCAGCGTGCATGAAAACCTATCGTACACACTATCTAACTCCTGAATCTATAGCTATCCCATCGCCAGACAACTACCGACGCCAATTCAAGGCCTACTCTAGTGGTTCCATTCAATGGTTGGAGTACTTGGCCCAGGATAAAGATATTTTTATCCAACATGCTTTGAATCGGGGGGAGAAGGCTTTTGGGCCTTACCATGTAGATGGATACACACAGATTGACGGGGTTGAGACAGTGTATGAGTACAACGGTTGTTTCTTCCACGGTTGTAAATTATGCTTTGTCCCCCACACCTTGTGTGTCCTAACCCAAAAGACTTTTGGGGAAATGTACCAAGAGTTTCAAGACAAAATGAATTCTTTAAAGGCTACTTACGGGTTAAAAGTTGTGGTTTTGTGGGAGCACGAATGGACAGCCCTCAAAAAGGCAGATCCTAGTGTTAAGGCCTTCCTTACCCATTATGACCCTCCAGAGCCCCTGGAACCGCGACAGGCCTTGTTTGGAGGCCGGACCAATGCTTTGACATTGCGTTATGTAGCTCAACCCGACGAGACAATAGGCTATGTAGATTTTACATCCCTATATCCTCATGTAATGAGTTCCTCATTCTATCCTATAGGGCATCCTGAAATTATTCACAGCGACTTTGACGAACCCCAAAATTATTTTGGTTTAATCAAAGCGACTGTCTACCCTCCTAGGGGGCTGTTTATACCTGTGTTGCCTTACAAGGGTCCTAAAGGAAAACTTTTCTTTCCCCTTTGTCGCACATGCTGTGAAAACCACAACCAGGAAAACCCCTGTGATCACACAGATCAAGAAAGAGCCCTGACCGGTGTATGGGTCACTGTAGAATTCTCTAAGGCTTTAGAGAAGGGGTATCGTGTGGCCAAAATCTTTGAAGTGTGGAACTTTTCCAGGAAATCAGACACACTTTTTAAAGAGTACATCAAAACCTTCTTGAGATGCAAGCAGATGGCTTCAGGCTATCCTGCATCGGTCACAGATCAAGAAAGTAAAGACCAGTACATTCAAGACTACCATGACAGAGAAGGCATACTTCTTGACCCTGACAGAATAGAGGTCAACAAAACCAAAAGAAATGTGTCGAAATTGTACTTGAACTCCCTTTGGGGGAAATTAGCGCAGAGATGCAATATGCTAACAACTTCGATCATTAAAGACCCCGAAGAATTTTTGGAATTTGTTTTTTCGGACCAATACGAAATTTCACATTTTTCCTTCTTGAGTCAAGACATTGCCTTGGTGCAATGGAGGCGCCACCAAAAGTGGGTTCTACCCCCGGGTAATGTAAATGTGTTTCTTGCAGCATTTACCACAGCCTATGGCCGCCTTGAACTGTACACCCTCATGGAACAGCTTCAGAGGCGGGTTCTTTACCACGACACAGACTCTGTGGTCTATGTAAGCAAACCGGGGGATTGGACCCCCCCACTTAGCAACTATCTTGGGGGTTTAACGAGTGAACTCGAAGAGGGTGACCATATTACAGAATGGTCCTCATGTGGTCCAAAAAGCTATGCTTTTAGGACTAAAGCCAATCACGTGGTGTTGAAAGCCAAAGGCGTGACTCAAAACTATGAAAATGCACCGCGTGTAAACTTGGAATCAATCACGCGCTTGGTCGAGGGGTTCGTAAAGGACAAGAATAGTGACTTGGAGATTTTGAGCTCCTACAACAAAATAGTGAGGGATAAAAAGGGGTTCCATCTAAGAAACGCACCACTCACTAAAAGATTCAGGGTAGTCTATGACAAGAGACAGCTATTGCCTGACGGTACCACATTGCCCTTTGGCTACTGACTTATGCTACAAGCCCCAGTGTGTCTTAAAGCTTAAGATATTATGACTGCTGTCGAGGGTTTTGACCCCCGGCTACAATTGCCTTTTTCAGCATTAATTGCAGGCCCTTCAAACAGTGGTAAAACCTTTTTTGTAAAAAGTATTTTAGAGAATTCTGAACATGTGTTATCTCAAAAGCCTGACAATATTGTATGGTGTTATTCATGTTACCAACCTCTGTATGATGAATTATTGAAGACAATAAAAATCAAGTTTGTTGAAGGAATACCCGATTCTCTGTCTGATGATGAACTTCTCCCCCCACATGTAAATAATCTGCTGGTTTTGGACGATATGCTATTTGCTGGTAGCGAACACCCTGAAATTGCACGAGCTTTTACCCAATATACTCATCATAGAAACCTGTCCGTGCTTTACTTGGTCCAGAATGTGTTTCACCAAGGTAAAAATAGTCGGACCATTAGCTTGAATGCCAACTACATGGTATTGTTTAAAAATCCTAGAGACAAACTGCAAATTAGCACTCTAGCTCAGCAGATGTACCCTGGACGGAAATCATACTTTATGGAGAGCTATGAGGACGCTACCAAAGAGCCATTTTCTTATTTAATCGTGGATTTAAAAGCAAATACTCCAGAACACCTTAGGCTACGTACAGGGCTGTTTCCGGGGGAGAGGCCTGCTGCATACCTTCCTAAAAAGTAAACGCTATGTCTCTGCGTTTAAAAAGAAACCTCCCCCTCTTGAGAAGGCTAGTAGGTTCTACAGCTAAAGAACGGAAGGCCATCTTGGGTCGCTGTTCTTCAGATCTCATATTAGCCCTATGTGAGATTGCTTTGAATCTTCTCAAAGGACGCATTCCACTCACCCTGAACCAATTGAAAAAATTAAGGAGACAAAAGACAGCGATCAAACTCTTTGCCAATAAAAGGGCCAGTCTTCAAAAGAAAAGACATAGTATACAACAGTCTGGGGGTTTTCTTCTACCTTTACTCAGTATAGCCGTGCCCTTCATCACCAGCCTTATTGCGGCCAGACGTGGTGGTTGAACACGTGGTGTGATGGCCACTAAAATGTACTTGGTGCCTCAACAAGAGTTGGATAGACTTAAAAAACAAATGCAGGGTCCTGAAGATATCAGACAAACAGCGGAAAATGATTTGGATACGGCCATGAAGGATGTTTTGAACCGAAAAGGATTGAACCCCTATGATAAGATTCAAAAATACACAAACCTAATGCAAAGGTATTTGACTCGGGTAAAGCAAGGGGAGAGAGAGACTAACCATTTAACCCTTTCCCTACCGGACCCTTTAACAGATGTCGAACCTAACGATAGCCATGCCCCTGTAAGGCCTGTACCGTCGATCTTACCTAGTGGAGATAATATGTCGGGTGAAGCTCAAATGCCATTTGAAGATAAAGTTATGCATGACCTACTGACACATGTGCCTTTACGTAACAGGAAGAATGTTAAATACATTATGAACAAGATAAAAGACTCAAAGGGGATAGCTGCTTGGAACGACTCTGGAGAGTTTATCCTTCAGGGCTCTGTGGTTAGGGGGTCCCATATGCAGGACTTGCTTAAAAGTACCACGGCTGCCCACAAGGTTGCTGATGACCGAAGGCCTCCCGGCTGGCGTCAGTTTCTTAAGGCCCTGGCAATCCTCAACATCCCCCTCTCCGGTGTACCCAACCATAAGCTTCGTCAACAGATTCAAGCTTTAAAACAAAAGCCTTCAACGAGATACAGCACCCCTAAAGATGCCCCAACGACACCGGCCCCATATGAAAGCGATGATGCTAACTCATTTACTCCCATGAACGTCTCAGGACCTTTTCCTAAACCCGATCTCTCGGCGTGGTTAGACTTTTGAAAATGACTTTTGAATGACTATGATTAAATTCAATAAATTTTTTATTTGAAAAATAAGCAAGTTAACATTTGTGGCATTCTTGAAACATATGACGTGAGCATACGCCTTGATTACGCGTTCTTAAAGGACACACATTTGAACACTTTTGATATTTTCTAACAAAACAAGATACAAGGTTATCATTACTTCTTAAATCATCCTTATAAAGAGACATAACATCTTCAAAAGAAACTCCCCGGGCTCTTTGGCACAGGTAAAATACACAGTGGTGACCGCATGTAGTGGAAAGGTTATCTTGCACTTGTTTGATGTTGTAGTAGATCTTTGTACCGTTTAGGGTCAAAAAATCTTTAATAGATTTAGGGAAATGTGAAAAACCGGGGGGAAAGCCATAGGAATCAAAAAAAGTTGAGATTTTTCGTCCACCTTCCTGTTCTAATGTCATAGCTAGCCAATGTTCACCAGGCATGTGTTTAGGATGGGTATTGACAATAAACATTGCAGGCCTCTCAGACCATATCTCCATAGGTAATTCATCACAAGCCAACACTCCACAAAATTGTTTTCCAATCAAGCGGCTCATGAGCCCGTCCAACTCTTGGGTATTCATGTCTTTGTTCAAAGGTCCTTAATAATAATCCACTAAGACCTGTCTTCGGGCATTCACTTCCAAGATTGAATCAGAGCATGCGTAAACAATCATGCTAACTGTACAGGCTAAAGGTGTACGGAAACGCATTTCCAGCCTGAGGTTACCTTGGGACACCACAGACAGATTTCCTGAGGTGTCATCATCAGGTGATAAATTGAAAGCATACAATGTGTAACCCTCTGCAAAATCATTTCTGTCAATAGGTAAAGAGAGATCTTTTAGATGTCGCCCTGTAGCCAGGAATAGATTGTAAAATTCTCGCACAGATATGTTGTTATTAAATTGTGGTTGGAAAGCCTTCGCCGGAACCTGACGTCCGTCCTGACAGAGCGCTACATACTCTGCATTGAAGTGCTGAAAATTAAAGTTTTTTTTATCTAAACTGCCCGTATTAGAGGCGTGATCAACCAGACCTATAACCACATATCTAGGTAAAGGGCCTAGAAATAGGTTTTCTTGACTGCAGATTCTACTGCCCACAGGTATGCTAAAGGTTTTCATGGTAATTCTTTGGAGAGGGTAAAGGGCATTTCCTTTCATCAAAGCATGTGAGTGACCCAGGCGCACGGCCGGAGATACAGATACTTTTTTAATAAAAAGGGTTGCCCCCAACACTTTCAAACTAAAATCCCCGTCTTGGGGAGACATCAGGCAAAAATCATCCTTGGCCCTGGTTAATTTTAATCTTAAATCAACCGAATTTAAGAGTAACCGTTCTTGAAAGAAAATGTCAGAGTGTATAGGGCCTAGCAAATGAAACTCTCGAGATTCGGCGCAGTAGCGAGCTCGTGCCGCTAGTCCTTTGTTTGCACCGGTGGAAGGGTCTGTCGATTCCATAGAGGCTCCTGCAGTATCCTTGCTAAACAGCCCGGCGCTAAATTGGGTTTTGAGAGTGTCTTCGGAGTAGTTTAGTAAACACTCCATGATGGCTCTATAAGGGTATGTAGCGCTGCTTTGACTGATTAGGCGTTCACCCAAAGTCACATCAACTTGGGAGAAAATGGTGGCCAAGGGGTAATTAATGAGACTCACTTTGGCATCGTCTGCAATATTAGACCCATCTCTTTTGGTCACTTTTAGACGTAAATGCACCAAGGTGTTGTTGAGGTCCAGATAGTTGTCACCATGGCCTGGTATGAAAAATTCGATAGGCCCGTTATCGGTAATAGCAGAGAG
This sequence comes from Oncorhynchus kisutch, assembly GCF_002021735.2. NCBI lineage: Eukaryota > Metazoa > Chordata > Actinopteri > Salmoniformes > Salmonidae > Oncorhynchus > Oncorhynchus kisutch. Next base: position 15,580 of record NW_022263686.1, read on the forward strand.
AGGGGCTATCTCCACATAACTGGATCTATCTATTGAATGCTGCGTTAACGGTGCCGTGAAAAGATCAAGTTCTGTCTTTATAGCTTCAGAGGACATTCGATGTAAAAGAGCCATGTCACTTATTCTTTTAGAAAATACTTCCTAGTATTCTTTTAGCCTGTTTTGGTACAGACCTCCTCACTTTACCCCGTCTTTGACTTACTGAGGTTCTTTTAACAGTTAACCGCCGCTTTTTAGGTGCAGGTCTACGCCTTAAACCAGGGGGTCTCTTTTTTGGCCTTCGAGACAATATCATAAGCCCCGAGCCTTCTTGATGCTCCACCTCTGGTGACGCCCTTCGGGTCATAGCATTGGCTACAACCTCACTTACTATATTTTTAGCCGCTGATTTTAAATGTGGTTTGGCTATGCTGAAGCCTCTCTTCATAAACGGTAAAACCATCCTGAAGAGGTTACGGAATATACCTCCTATCCCCGAACCATACATTGTCGGCGCTCCATGATATCCTGGTAGTCCATTACCCACTTGATCCACATAGTATGAAACATAACGGTTAGGGTCGAGCTGATGGTGCTCCATAACACTTTTATTTGTATTATGTTTATAAATATAATACAGCTATTATATATGTAGAGAGGTTTTGGTGGGTCTAAAGTGGAGTTTTACAATCGTTTTACCATAAGTAAATTCAATGTTTTCGTTCTGATCCGTTTTAAGCTCAACCAGAATGTTTTCAATATAGTTCTTGCTGACATGTACGTAGTGCGGCTTGTCATAATTGACAGTGACGATGTCCCCATCCTTGCCGTCTATATGAACTGTTCGCAGGAGGGGCACACAGCTGTCTCCGACCCTTTGATAGGTTATGATGTCGGTATAGACAAATATGTTGTAAAAGCCTGCATGTATATCCGCAGGGAATGGGAATAATTTATCGTTCACATACGTCCATTTATTGGGACCCATCCCCAACATGTAGGATAAATTACCGCTGGTCTTTATACCTCCGTTAGCAGGCCCTGAGATTTGTATCCTTTTATGGATTGGATTGTAGAATAGGAATATTTCCATCTTGTTCAGGGTTAGGTGTTCATTCAACTCTGAGACGATCCTGTCGACGGTTCTATAGAAACCTTTTTTAAGCTTAATAAGTTTCGCAGGTTCCGAGAACCTTTTGCAATAAAAATCACGGTCCTTAGCTTTGATATTATACCAACTATGGGGGTATGTAATCTCGCTGAGACCTACTTCCCAAGCCTCTGATAACTCTATAGGCTTTGGAAAATTGGTTGTATACTTCGAACTCTGATTATTACGATATATCTGTGCCGACGCATTACTGGGGAGAGTCAGGTAGAAGCCGCTGTGTTCCATGATGCCCAACTGTGTACACGCGAATGATGCGCTAGTTATCATGACTAGGGGTTTAAATTAAGCCCCGTTGCCTCCACCACATCCTGCTCCAATACCCAACTGTTGAACTTTTGAGGCCAGTTTTTCCAGCGGACCAGCAACCATTTTTTACCCTTTTCTCTCTTCTGATCTAGAATCTCCTCCACGTGAAAGACTTTGTCTTTACCCAACTGGACCTTCTGTAATTCCTTCTCATAAAAAGATCCCTCTATAAGATCCCCGTCATAATCTTTTAATTTGTAGACCGGCGGAATGCGTGGCAGACATTCGGTAACGGTAAACAACTCCGAGCTAAAGCCTTGTTCGTATTTTTTGTCGAAAACACCCCTCAACTTTGATATACGCACCAAGTCACCCACTAGGAATTTAAAAGTCATTTTTTTCTTACGGCGAAGTGGGAACAAACCATACATATTTTTAAAGACTTGAAAAGAGTTTTCCGAAGAGACCTCCGAGGGCTTCATACGTATAGTCTTATGGTAGCTGTGGTTGTACCCGTTTACTAAATCCTGAACTATGTCTGTATATCGGTTGGTGTTGTGAGCTGTAAAATAGCGCCACATCCGCTCTTTCAAAGTCCTATTAAAGCGTTCCACAACCGAAGCTTTCAAATCAGAGCCTGTAGCAAAATGTACTATATTATACTTATTCATTAGCTTCTGAAATGTTTTATTAAAAAATTATTTTCCGCCATCCGTCTGCACTTTCTTGGGGGCGCCTCCTGCCTTCAAGATCGATTCAAAGGCCCTGGTCACCTCTGCCCCGCTCTTATTTTTTAACACCCTTACATAGGCTAATTTAGAGAAAATATCTATAACCGTTAGCATGTAGCGATTTCCATCATTTTTATCGGCAAGGGACTGCATGTCACATAGATCCGCCTGAAATTGGGATAATGGATGCGTAGAAAAAACTCTATTTCTTGGAAAATGTTTTCTTACAGGTTTATGTAGAGTGCAGGCATCTTGCTCTGATAACCATTCATTCACTTTAGCATCGCTTAACAGACTACCTGTTTCTTCGACTATAGCTCTCTGTAAACGCTCTTTACCCCCATAAGACCCGGGGTTAGAGGGATTATAATATATGTTTTTCAACAGCTGCTCAGCCATCCTTCTTGCCTCTCTGAGGTACAATAACTGTAATGAGCCACTTTCATATAACGACAACATTTCAGTTTGTGAATTTTTATTTTAAGAATGCAACAATTATTACGTATACAGACAATTCAGGATTTGTTGCAAGATACAAGTCCCCGTTTTCTCAACAATCACAGCATGCAACACCCTGTATATATTGTTTAGATTTACAGGTTTGTTTCGCTGAATTTTTTAAACACACACGTCTGATATATAAGTATATAAACAACAAATATGATACACATTCACATTAAAGGGTGGTTCAAACAAATAATGTAAAATCTTAGCCAAAGTTATTTCTAGTTCTTCAGAATCCTCAACAAGCCTTGATACCATATGTGACCATTGTAAACTCTCGCCCGTATGTCGGACATGTTTCATGATTTGCTCCATTTTTAACACACGCTCTACAATAACCCCTGTATTGTGGGTTGTGTAGAACTTTACATTGTTCACTTTATTTTCAATAATCTGATGCATAACATTTGTAAGGTCTCTCAAAAGAAAAAATGTATTTATTCGCTCAAACATCGTAGACACATAGTTACCCATAGCTCTAAATAAACAAAATGTCACTCGGTCTCTTGGGATTTATTGAGCCAGAAAAGCATCACATCAGCCACCACAGCTTCCCTGTATTTGTTGTCGTCCACCAGGGTGTGTCGGATTTCTTTGAGTTTCTCATGGATGAAGATGGCCTCCTTCAGTTCATGTAGGAAGGCTTCGGTTACCCCGTAAACTCTAGGGATAGACGGCGCAATACCCATAGACTCCAGGGCGATGACCAGCGCTGGTATAAAACGGCAGGACCACAGTCTTTTCACCAGCTCCTCAAAATGATTGAAAAAGTAGTATCTAGGAGGGTCGTAGAGGCAAGGATGACGACGCTGGCTGGGATGATTGATCTCACAGCCGATGCATTTTTCTCGTATATATTCGCCAATCACCACGTTTAAAAGTGTAGCTACAGAGGCCTTGATTGTATCCACAAAAATAGTACTGGCCACCCCATCAAACACATCCTCAGGCTGGGTAAATGTCGGGGGTGTCACGGGTCTTGCCAGGGGTGCGTAGAGTGTAGGGCTTCGTGGCATAGAGTCTTTAGTGTCGGGCCCCCATGACGTAGTGGCTTCCTCGTAGATGGTCTGGAGATCCATGGTGTATGCTGAAATGAAGAACTGGCTGCTTTTTTCTTTTTATTGTAGAACAAGGCCCTTGGGTATCTGGGGGGGCGGGGTTAAAGCATCCGCTTACTTAGTTTTCTTCTGACGCTGTATCTTCTTGAGGCTCTTTTGCATCGTAATCTTTACGATTCGTATATATTATGCACTTCTTTAAATGAACAAGGCTCTGACGCTGTTGGCTCTGTACAAAGAGAGCATCCAACGGTTGCAACATTTTCAATTCCAGTACATCCCAACTCTTAAAAGGAATAAGCAGACGCAGTCGGGTATCCCCAGTCAGGCCACCACCCCTAAGGTTGTGGTTTCGGATTGCCTCGGTGCCGATATAGAACTCCACGCTGCCGCACGGTCGGCCATTCTTTCTTTGTATTTTCACCCTGTGAAATATTTGTCCTGAGGAGTCAGGGGTACCTTCCCAACGGGTCTCGTGGCCCGTGAACACACTATACCCCTTGGTGATAAGGCTCAGTTCAGGACACACAACCTTGCGAAAAACCGACCAGTCTTCAACACCATATTCCAAGCCTACAAGTCTGTATATTCTTCTCCTTCATCTACCGTATAGAGGGTCACTCTACAGGCCAGGTAATCAAACCGATACCCCCACTGCTGGCCATTAGACATCAACACTTGATCTGTCAGAGCATTTGCTGGCGGTATTTGGGTTCTATACACATTTAAAAAACGTTTTTTTGGCGCATCATATATTGCTGGTTGATACTTTGCCCTTGCTCTATGGGCAACCCGAAGGCCTGTTTCAGTTGTTACCGTCATCACGGCTTTGGTACCGATCCCAAATTCCATGGTTATTCTTAAGATCTTGTGCACTCTTAAACAGGTATTGTTCAGCGGCTTTATAAGGGGCCTTAACCAACCCAAACCGTGAGAAACAGTAACAGGTTGACCTGACACATGGTCACTTACTCAACCCCAACAACACCCCTGGGCATGCACCCTTCTACATGACATAGGGTCATAAATCATTACATAGGGTCATAAATCAGGCTTGGGTCATCAATCATTAACGGCCTGTCAAATGGACCCTTACTCACTCCATAGCCCCCACCTAACCAGGCTTGCCTATCAGGCTTGGGTCATCAATCATTAACGGCCTGTCAAATGGACCCTTACTCACCCCATAGCCCCCACCTAACCAGGCTTGCCTGACCAGAAGACATGCACACGTCATCACTACATAGGGTTCACATAGCGTTCACATAGGTTCACATAGGGTCATCAATCAAAATTTTGACACGTGACATCTACTTTAATCTCTCTCACACGCAACTTTCTATGACTGTTCAGTATACCAATTCCATTGCACTGCATCTACAACAAATACAATAGCTTAGACCAATATTGTTTTGTTGTCATCACAATCAATTGAAAGGAAAGACAGTTTGTCAATTTCATAAATCAATGTAAAGAACTATATCTCTTTTCCCATTTGGTGTTGGTGTATCAGCAACATTTCACTGAATGCACATTCTAAAATTATATTCAATATTAAATTGTTTATGTCTGCAGGGGCAGTATTGAGTAGCTTGGATGAAAAGGTGCCCATACCAAACGGCCTGCTACTCTGTCATAGTTTTTAATATTTGCATAGTATTATTAGTATTGGATAGAAAACACTCTGAAGTTTCTAAAACTGTTTGAATGATGTATGTGAGTATAACAGAACTCATATTGGCAGGCAAAATCCTGAGTTGAAGTCAAAACAGGAAGTCAGAAATCTGAGCTCAGATTATTGCATGCATTTCTTTTTCCGTTTAAAAAAAAATCTGACACAGCGGTTGAATTAAGGAGAGGTATATCTATAATTCCATGTGTATAACTATATTATCATCTACATTTATGATGAGTATTTCTGTTGAGTGATGTGGCTATGCAAAATCACTTGATGTTTTTGGAACTAGTGAATCTAACGCGCCAATGTAAACTCAGATTTTTTTTATATATGAACTTTATCAAACAAAATGTATTGTGTAACATGAAGTCCTATGAGTGTCATCTGATGAAGATAATTCAAGGTTAGTGATTCATTTTATCTTTATTTCTGGTTTTTGTGAAGGCTATATTTTGCTGGAAAATGTCTGCTTATTGTGGTTTGGTGGAGACCTAACATAATCGTTTGTAGTGCTTTCGCTGAAAAGCCTATTTGAAATCGGACACTTTGGTGGGATTATCAACAAAAATAGATTTAAAATTATATAAGACACATGTATGTTTTGGGAATTGTAATTATGAGATTTCTGTGTTTTGACTTTTGGCGCCCTCTATTTTCACTGGTAGTTGTCATATCGATCCCGGTATCGGGATTGCAACCATAACAGGTTAAGAAAAAACTATGTTGACTATGAAAACAAATACATTACGTTGTCTCACATTCAAATGTATAAAACTACATGACTTTAACAAAAGGTAATACAATAAAAATACTTTTGACATGAAATCTATACAAATGACATCTACGAACAAAAACATTACCTTAAAAACCACACTAACTTGTCCCTCTGTCACTCAGAAGTCAAAATATTATGGCTCTATCAAAACACAGTCAGGGGCCTTGTCCGTCCCAAAAACACTTGGCCTTGCCCCCATGGCAATCCAACTCGATGGATTCTCCATTCACCGAGCGGACAGGACATTGGATTCAGGAAAATTGACAGAAGGAGGTGTATGCCTCTTCATCAACAGTAAATGGTGTCCTAACTCTAGCGCAATGGAAGTTTCTACCCATTGCTCACCCGTCTTGGAATACTTGATGGACAAATGCCAAACTTTCTACCCCCGAGAGAGTTTTCAGCTGTTATCGTGATTGCTGTATATGTTCAATCTCAGGATAAGAAAAACAGGCAGGAAACCATGCCCTCGGAGGCTGTTTTCCTTGTTAGTTCCTAGTCATTAAGTTCCTAGTCATTAAGTTCCTTGTCATTAAATTCCTAGTCATTTAAGACACATATTCCCAACTTCCATCAACACAACTCCTATGCCACAAGGGGCGATAAAACCAATGCTACTCTAGCCACAAGCAAGCATACAAGGCCTTTCCTCATCACCCTTTTGGCAAATCAGATCATGACTCTATACTCCTGCTCCCTGTCTACAAACAGAAGCTCAAAGGGGAAGTACCCATGATGTGTTGCATTTGCGAAATGGTCCTCTGAATTGGAGGCTATGCTACAGGACAGCTTTGCTAGCGCTGACTAGAATATATTCCGGGACTAAGACAATAGCATTGATGAGCTAACCATCTCCGTTACCGGCTTCAATAGGAAATGCATCGACGACATTGTCACCACAGTGAAGGTTCGCTGCTTCCCCAATCAAAAGCCTTGGATTCAGATGGTTTGTTATGAGACTCAAAATTGAGCTCAGGTGCATCCTGTTTCCATTGATCATAATTAAGATGTTTCTACAACATGATGATAAATTCAATTGATTGGACATGATTTGGAAAGGCACATACCTGTCTATATAAGGTCCCACAGTTGACAGTGTATGTCAGAGCAAAAAAACAAGCCATGAGGTTGAAGGAATTGTCAGTAGAGCTCCGAGACAGGATTATGTCAAAGCACAGATCTGGGGGAGGGTACCCAAGAACACAGTGGCCTCCATCATTCTTAAATGGAAGAAGTTTGGAACCACCAAGATTCGAGCAATCGGAGGAGGGGGGCCTTACTCAGGGATGTGACCAAGAACCCGATGGTCACTCTGACAGAGCTCCAGAGTTCCTCTGTGGGGATAGGAGAACCTTCCAGAAGGACAACCATCTCTGCAGCACTCCACCAATCAGGCCTTCATGGTAGAGTGGCCAGACGGAAGTTCTCCTCATTAAAAGGCAATTAGTCAAAGCTTTTCTTTTAGGCTATTTACAAAAAAATGTCCTGGATGCTTTGCAAGCAATAGACAACAATACATCCATAGGGGGTAACCACTTGGATCCAGGGCTGCTTAAGTATGCAGCGCCCATCATTGTTTAAGTATGCAGCTCCCATCATTGTTGGCTCATTATCAAGAAAGACAGGATTCCAAAAGTATGGAAATCAGCTCTTGTGCTACCACTCCATAGGGGCGGGGATAGTAGTGATCTTAATAATTATCTCCCCTTTTCAAGGCTTCCTTGTCTAGCTAAGATTCTAGAATCCTTGGCAAATGTACAACTTTGCTCCTTTTTTCCCAAATAAATGTATTTGGAATGTAAACCAATCAGGGTTGAGGACTGGGCATAACACTATAAATGCATCCCCACTCCGCTATGCAATCTGGTTTCAGAGCTGGTCATGGGTGTACCTCAGCCACGCTCAAAGTCCTAAACGATATCATAACCGCCATCGATAAGAGACATTACTGTGCAGCGGTATTCATCGACCTGGCTAAGGCTTTCGACTCTGTCAATCACAACATTCTTATTGGCAGACTCAACAGCCTTGGTTTCTCAAATGACTGCCTTGCTTGGTTCACCAACTACTTCTCTGATAGAGTTCGGTGTGACAAATCGGAGGGCTTGTTGTCCAGACCTCTGGCAGTCTCTATGGGGGTGCCACAGGGTTCAATTCTAGGGCCGACTCTCTTCTCTGTATACATCAATGATGTCGGACTTGCTGCTGGTGATTCTTTGGTCCATCTCTACACAGACGACACCATTCTGTATACCTTTGGCCCCTCTTTGGACACTGTGTTAACTAACCTCCAGACGAGCTTCAATGCCATACAACTCTCCTTCCGTGGCCTCCAACTGCTCTTAAATGCAAGTTAAACCAAATGCATGCTTTTCAACCGATCGCTGCCCGCACAGCATCACTACTCTGGACAGTTCTGACTTAGAATATGTGGACAACTACAAATACCTAGGTGTCTGGTTAGACTGTAAACTCTCCTTCCAGACTCACATTAAACATCTCAAATCCAAAATTTAATCTAGAATCGGCTTCCTATTTCGCAACAAAGCATCCTTCACTCATGCTGCCAAACACACCCTCGTAAAACCGACCATCCTACCGATCCTCAACTTCGGCGATGTCATTTACAAAATAGCCTCCAACACTCTACTCAACAAATTGGATGCAGTCTATCAGATAAATAGAGAAAAATAACTAATGTAATATTTAAAGAAAAATGAAGGTTGTAGTACACATAACTTGTTGGATAAAACAACACGTGATTCTCCAGATAATTTTCATTAAAGAACTGACTTAGATGGACATTGATCTGTAAAGGGCTAAATGGCAGTGGGGCAGGTTAACCTAACCTACGGGTGTATGTGGCCACCTCAGAACTAGTGATAACCAACTCAACAGGCTTTATTATGAGCACATACTGATCTCAACTTATGAAACATTAGTTAATGATATATTTTGTTACGATTGTTTTTGTCGATAGAGCACTTCTTTAAAAGGTGGACTGGGACTGTTGTTCCTCACATCACACTGGCCATGAGAGCAGTAGTACTTGCACTGACTCTAGCCCTTGTGGGTAAGTACAGTTTTTCTGTCTTATTCTAGTGCAGATATTATAACTAACTTCATGTAAATATAACTAAGTTATGTAAATATTGAAATGTACAATTCTGTATCTATGACATTTTTTGAAAAACATTCAGTAACATATTGTGACAATAATTTTTGTTTTATCTTGTAGCGAGTCAATCTGTTAACTTTGGTAAGTACATATTATTTTTATGGATTTTTACTTATGTTTATTAGGTAGTTTCACTTCTGCATTTTTTTCTAGTTGAATAAATTAAGTAAAACCAGTTCTCAGATCACAAGATCATCAAATATGTTTTGATTGTTATTACAGCCCCTGATTTTGAAGCCAGTAAGACCTATGTGTACAAGTATGAGGCACTGCTCCTGGGTGGTCTGCCTGAGGAGGGTCTGGCTAGAGCTGGAGTAAAAGTAATCAGCAAAGTTCTTATCAGTGCAGTTGCAGAGAATACCTACTTGCTGAAGGTATTTATTATACATGAAGTTCCCACACCAACAATATCTTAATGTAATGTCCATTACATTGACTAATACATCAATTGATATCTTCTTGTAGCTTGTGAACCCTGAGATCTTTGAGTACAGTGGTGTGTGGCCCAACGATCCTTTCGTCCCAGCTGCAAAACTCACTTCAGCCCTGGCTGCTCAGTTCTCGATTCCCATCAAGTTTGAGTATGCCAAGGGTGTTGTGGGTAAGGTATTTGCCCCCACTGCTGTCTCTGAAACAGTGCTGAATGTCCATAGAGGTATCCTGAACATTCTTCAGCTCAACATCAAGAAGACACAAAATGTCTATGAGTTGCAGGAGGTAAAACTTGTATATGTACATATTTAGATGCAAAACATGTTTCAGTAAGCAATGTTTGAATTCCTCACTCATGCTCTCTTTTGTGTTAGGCTGGAGCTCAGGGAGTGTGCAAGACCCACTATGTGATCAGGGAAGATGCCAAGGCAGAACGCATCCATTTGACCAAGAGCAAGGATCTCAATAACTGCCAGCAGAGAATCATGAAGGACTTTGGTCTGGCTTACACAGAGAAGTGTGTAGAGTGCCGGCAGGTATGAGCATAAGTATCTATTTTGGGGGTTGGAAAAACATAACCAGAAACACTTCACATGACAATACAACTCTGTGTTTTGTCTAAACAGAGAGGGGAGGCCCTGATGGGAGCTGCCACTTACAAATACCTCATGAAGCCCGCTGACAATGGTGCTCTGATCTTGGAGGCCACTGTTACTGAGCTCCATCAGTTCACACCATTCAATGAGATGTCAGGAGCTGCCCAAATGGAAGCAAAGTATGTTGACTGATTTGTGGTATAAAAGGAAAACATTTTCATTTTATTAAGCTTATAGGTTTAACAGTTTCCCATGAACTACCTTTCACAGACAAATGTTGACTTTCGTTGAGATCAAGAAGGCTCCAATTATTGTCCCCGATAATAACTATGTTCACCGTGGATCCATCCGGTATGAGTTTGCCACTGAGATTCTCCAGATGCCCATTCAGCTCCTTAAGATCAGCAACGCACGTGCTCAGGTACAGTGACTCAATGACTCTATCTATTATTTGATACATAAGCCTGACAATATGTAAAGCCACAGATAACAAAGGTTTAATACAAACACTTCATTATAATTGTTTAGGCTGTGAAGATCCTGAATCATCTGGTCACATACAACACGGCACAGGTCCATGAAGATGCTCCTCTTAAGTTTCTGCAGTTTATTCAGCTCCTGCGCATGGCAAGCTCTGAGACTATTAATGCCATCTGGGCTGAGTTCAAGGCCAAACCAGCTTACAGGTAAAAAAAATTATTGCTCAATTGCTCAAACAAAGACACAATGACAGAAAACCTTTTTTTTCAGACACTGGATCCTGGATGCTGTCCCCTCCATCGGAAAATCAGTGGCTGTGAGATTCATCAAGGAGAAGTTTTTGGCTGGTGACATCACTATTTTTGAGGCTGCTCAGGCTCTGGTTGCCGCTGTGCATATGGTGGCTGCTGATCTGGAGACTGTCAAGCTTGTTGAAGTAAGTAAACCTTTAAATGATGTTTAAGCATTCTTATAGATTTCCTCATTAAGATGTAAAAAAAATTGTAGCATGAGGTGGTCTAGTGGTTAACACCACTACCTTCAACACATATGTGACCCAGAGCCTCGATTCAGTTTCATGTAGCAACATTTGGTGTTTTTTTTATTTAAAGTAGAGACTCAGATCTACAAAACGGTATATCATACCCCACGGTTGAGGAACAATGCGAAAGTAATTCTGCTTTGAAAGTTGGTCAACTTGTAACCTCACTTTTGAGAAAATGTCCCTTGAATTTTTTCCTACAACTACTGGAGAGCTTCTGCGTTTAAACCTATTCGGCATCGTTCACACCCTCTAAAGCCCTAGCCCCACCCATCTCTTTAAGGATTCACATGTGAGACCATGAGCTAAACAGAGTGAGTAAGGTAGTGTAGTAAACAACCAAAGATTTCAAGACTAAAAGTGGTGAAAGTAGTAGCCTAAAATAGGGAAAAACTCCAGGTAAAGTACACTTTATTTAGTCCTTGGCCTATAACCTAATCTGACTTTGAAAGTGTCCGGATAAAAATATTTTATAATTATTTTATAATTATACATTATGCTTACCCAGACACTTGTCCAAAACTGATGGGTCATGTGAAATAAATTATATAACCACCCCCAGCCACATGTAGCTAAGTGGATGGTTACTATTGTCTGGACATGTACACATGTTCATGAAATACAATCGATGGCCGTAATCAGCAATTACAAGTGGCTTTCTGAGATACAAATAATATTACTACAGAGATCATACACGTGCCGTTAGCTAGCAAGACAGCAAACTAACATTTGCTAGCTAGCTAACAGTACGCTTGAACTTGCAATAAAAATGACTTTCTGACAAAATTTGAAACTTGTAATATCTGAGAATGTAGCTACACTCTTACCAGTACACATGGATGAACACTTCATGGCAGTGTGTCTTTTCTGTTTGGTTTTTAGCAAGCTACAGCTTGTTGGGCCCGTTGTTTTGTCAAGTCACTTTGGTTCACACTGACTGTGTACAGAAAGTAGTCCATCACAACTGTTCCCCGCTAATCTTTGTCAATAGCACCTAATACATTCTGGGCAACAATGTTTGGAGCGCAGTAGCAACACATTTGCAGATCTCCATAGCTAGCATTATATCTTTCAAAAAAGCCACTGTAGCAAGGATTATTGACACATACCGAGCAGCTCATGTTATAGACAGAAGTGTGCTAAATAGCAGACCAACACAAACTCATCTCTCGGCATGTCCAGCCCATTCATTAGCCCATTCATTATCTCAGCCAATCATGGCTAGCGGGAAGGTATTTTTCCATGGCTAAACCAACGAGGCTCCTAATTTAATAATTGTATTCATATTTACAGATGGCATACAAGTTTGTTATGAAGGCACATGACAGTTCACATGTTCCAGGAGGCATTTCTGAAAGAATAAACTGCAAATGCCTCTCCTGTGAAGTAGTGATATGCCTAGTTTTTTAAAGCTGGTCACATATGTGCTCGCAACCGTCTGGTTGTGAATCCTGGACCCACTTTACTCCTTCTACACTGTCCTATCTCTTCAATATTTTGTAAGAAATTATATAAAGATGACTCAAAACAATACCTTTTTCACCACCAGAGCCTGGCTTTCAACCACAAGATTCAGACACACCCAGTTCTACGTGAGATCGCCATGCTTGGTTATGGTACCATGGTTTCCAAATACTGTGTCCAATATCCCAACTGCCCCGCTGAACTTGTGAAGGTAAACTGGATGTATTTTCCTATAATCATTTACATTTGAGTCACTTAACAGATAGATGCTCTTACGATAGATAGGTGAGATAGCAACATATCACAATCGTATCAAGTACATTTCCCTCGAAAAAAGATTTATCAGCAAAGTCAGTGCTAGTGGGATACTCTTCAAAGAGGTAGATGTCATCTCATGTATATGATGATCTACTGATTGAGGTTATTCAAACATATCTACTGTACATGTCTTCCCACAGCCCATCCACGAACTTGCTGTTCAGGCTGTTGCTAATAGCGAACTTGAGGAACTCTCCATGGTTCTTAAAGCTCTGGGTAATGCTGGCCATCCTGCTAGCATTAAACCAATCACAAAGCTCCTGCCCGTGTTTGGAACTGCAGCTGCTGCTCTGCCCCTGAGAGTCCAGGCTGATGCAGTCTTGGCCCTGAGGAACATTGCTAAGAGGGAGCCTAGAATGGTGAGTACAGTCCCTCCATTAAATTGCAAATGACAACATCATCATTCTCACTAGTGAAGTCCATTCAAATCTCTGCATTATTGTTGTGAAATAGGTCCAGGAAGTTGCTGTGCAGTTGTTCATGGACAAGGCTCTCCACCCAGAGCTCCGCATGCTTGCCTGCATTGTTCTGTTTGAGACAAAGCCCCCAATGGGCCTGGTGATTATTTTAGCTAACATTCTGAAAACAGAGAAAAATCTGCAGGTGACTAGCTTCACCTACTCTCACATGAAGTCCCTGACCAGGAGCACCGCCCCTGACTTTGCCTCAGTGTAAGAGCACTCTTTCACCTTTACATGTCATTACATCTCTCTCAATATCTATGGAATCAGAATTAATAACATAGGTGCTATTCCTTCATTTTAGTGCTGCTGCCTGCAATGTTGCTGTCAAGATGCTCAGCACCAAATGTAGAAGATTGAGCTGCCACTTCAGTCAAGCCATCCACCTGGATGCCTATTCCAGTAAGGTCCTCCTCTTATCTTCCTTGGCTTGCAACGACTGGCCCATTAGCATCATTCACTAAACATCAACAAAATCAATCATTAACAGTCATTTTTCCCCATTTTAAAGATCCCCTAAGGATTGGTGCTGCTGCCAGTGCTTTCTACATCAACGATGCTGCCACCCTTTTCCCCAGAACTGTCGTGGCCAAAGCTCGCACCTACTTTGCTGGAGCAGCTGCTGATGTTCTTGAGGTAAAGGCGTTTTTTCAAAGTTCCTTGAAATGATAATGATTGAGAACATTTAAAACACTTTTAAACTGTCCAAGCTTAATGTTTGCCCCTTAGGTTGGAGTGAGAACTGAGGGAATCCAGGAGGCTCTTCTGAAATTACCCCCAGCTCCTGAAAATGCTGACAGGATCACCAAGATGAGGCGTGTCATTAAGGCTGTAAGTATCAACGATCACTATGTTACACATTTATCTTAAATTGCTTCAATCCCTGTGGATTTTAAAAATAAAATTGATCAATCAGGTTTGCTTTACTCATCTATCCACAGCTGTCTGACTGGAGGTCCCTAGACACAAGAAAGCCCCTAGCCTCCATATATGTGAAGTTCTTTGGACAGGAAATTGCCTTTGCCAACATTGACAAGTCCATGATCGATCAGGCACTTCAGGTACAACAGATGATATAACTTAATAGTCTCCAAAAGTATTCATAAAACATTCACAGTTGAGGGACAAAACAGCTAAACCTAATAATATCCCACAGCTTGCCAACAGTCCTTCTGCACACGCTTTGGGAAAAAATGCCTTGAAGGCACTGTTGGCTGGAGCAACTTTCCAGTATGTTAAGCCCCTGCTGGCTGCAGAGGTGCGTCGCATCTTCCCCACCGCTGTTGGTTTGCCCATGGAGCTCAGTTACTACGCTGCTGCTGTCGCTAAAGCATACGTCAATGGTAACTATATCATAATAGTTATTGCTTAGTAATTAGTAGTTCTTCGCTAGATCTCTGATCTCCCATATGAATGTGCTTTTATCTTTATGTTCATAGTCCGTGCCACTCTGACACCTGCTCTGCCTGAAACCTTCCATGCTGCCCAGCTATTGGAAACAAACATTGAGCTACACGCCGAAGTTAGACCAAGGTAGGTATAAGACCAATATTTTCTGATGACATCATTAATACCACAAATCTTGGTAAATTTAACAAATGTCTCCTATTCCTGTAGCATTGTCATGCATACATTTGCTGTGATGGGAGTGAACACTGCATTCATCCAGGCTGCTATTATGGCAAGAACTAAGGTCCGCACAATTGTCCCTGCAAAATTTGCAGCACAGCTTGACATCGCTAATGGCAACTTCAAGTTTGAAGCTTTCCCTGTTTCCGCTCCTGAGCATATTGCTGTCGCACAGTAAGGGCAATCTTTTTCTTGTTCAGAAAAGAGGATGTAATAGCTGTTTACATTAAGTTCATATTTTTTTAACACGGCTGCCACACTACAGATTTCTTGATCTATGTTCCTTCAAACAGCATTGAGACCTTTGCTGTCGCAAGAAATGTGGAGGATGTCCCAGTCGAGAGAATAACTCCCTTGATTCCTGCCCAAGGAGTAGCAAGAAGTGCACAGCAGTCCAGGGATAAGTTCACATCTATGATTGCAGCCTCTGCTGCCTCTTTTGCTGGAAGTTTGGTGAGTTTGTATGAAATACTTGTTCAAAACTAAATTCCCATAAGCATTACCAATCAGAAATTATTAACCACAGACCCCAGACATTTGATACATTTTGTGAATTTATATTATTTTTTCAGTCAAGATCTTCCGAGATCCTCTATTCTGATTTGCCATCCAACTTCAAGCCCATCATTAAGGCAATTGTAGTCGATCTTGAGGAGACAATCTGTGTCGAAAGGCTTGGAGTCAAAGCATGCTTTGAATTTGCCTCAGAGAGTGCTGCCTTCATCAGAAACACTCTTTTCTACAACATAATTGGAAAGCATTCAGTCCTTATTTCTGTGAAACAATGTAAGCATTCATTTGGTAATACGCCAAGTTCAGCATATACATGCAACAATTTGTTTAGCTATTTATAATGCATTCCATTTTTAGCAGCATCTGAACCCGCCATCGAGAGGCTGGAGTTTGAAGTGCAAGTTGGACCCAAGGCTGCAGAAAAGATTATCAAAGTCATCACCATGAACGAAGAGGAGGAAGCTCCCGAGGGAAAAACTGTACTGTTGAAGCTCAAGAAAATTCTGGTGCCTGATCTGAAGAACGGCACCAGAGATTCCTCTAGTTCCAGCAGCTCTAGTTCCAGCAGCTCTCGCTCTAGTATATCCAACAAATCAGAGAGCAGCAGCTCTTCCAGCTCCTCCAGCTCCCGCATCTCCGAGGTAAGGTTACTGTTTCTCACAAAACTCTTTGAGTCAGATATTTATGGAGCTGACAAACAAGGCACAGACCTGTTGCAAACATACATAGATGTTAAAAATGTGAAGAGAATTTATTGAATGTATTGGTATTTTTACCCAAATAGCCTGACGGCCCCGACCAGCCTTACGACCCCAACGACCGCAAATTCAAAAAGAATCACAAGGTACAATATTGAGGAATTTTCATCTACGGTATGGTTGACAAAATAAATCGTTGTAGAAAAGTATTTCCGTAAATACCCTGATGCTTTGTTTTGCTGTTTGTTTGCAGGACTCTCAAGCCACCTCCAAGGTCATCTCCAGAAGCAAGAGCAGTGCCTCTAGCTTCCATGCCATCTACAAGCAGGTGACACTTCACCATCATAACTTGAGTCAAGATTATCATCTCTTTCATTGTGTGCCATTGGGAGAGAGCGCAGAGATGAATTAAGATTTAAAATGTGTTTCTCTTCTCAGGACAAATTCCTTGGCAATAAACTTGCCCCTAAGGTGATCATCCTCTTCCGTTTAGTGAGAGCTGGCCATAAGATAGAGGGATACCAGGTTACTGCTTACTTGAACAAAGCTACTTTCAGACTGCAGATCATTATGGCTGCCCTTGATGAGGACGACAACTGGAAACTGTGTGCTGATGGTGTTCTGCTCAGCAAACACAAAGTCACTGTAAGATCAAATATCTTGTAAATGGTGCTACAATATACGTTTTCTGAGCGTTTTTTTAATGTTTAGGTTGTACCATGGGTAGCAATAACATCTAAGGTATACTAAAAAAATGTACACTTTATTTTGTTCTCCTAATTAGGCCAAGATTGCTTGGGGGGCAGAGTGCAAGGATTATAACACCTTCATCACTGCTGAGACTGGTCTTGTTGGTCCAAGCCCTGCAGTTCGTCTGAGGTTGTCTTGGGACAAACTCCCCAAGGTTCCCAAGGCTGTTTGGCGCTATGTTAGGATGTACGGTTACTCATTTGTTATTTGCTAGTGATAGCTGAATAATGTTACAGAACAAATCAAGAACAACTTCTGATTTGTGTAACCTTTTCTCTTCTAGCGTGTCTGAATTCATCCCTGGGTACATCCCATATTACCTGGCTGACTTGGTTCCAATGCAAAAAGACAAGAATAGTGAGAAACAGATTCAATGCACTGTGGTTGCAACATCTGAAAGGACCCTGGATGTCATTCTGAAAACACCCAAGGTGAGGAACATTGTTTTTCCCACAATAGCATTTTCTGCTGTTTTATTTCTCCAGACTTCTCTTCTTGGTTGACTGTTGAGGATTTGTGTATCTAAATCACAGATGACACTTTATAAACGGGGTGTGAACCTCCCCTGTTCTCTGCCCATTGAGTCTATGACTGATCTTTCTCCCTTTGATGACAACATTGTTAACAAAATCCACTACTTGTTTTCTGAAGTCAACGCAGGTAAGCAGAAACAATAAAAAAACTAAAAAACAAAACAATGTCACAGTACAACGTTAATAAAGGCAAGGAAGGTATAAATTAACACTATTGTTTTCCAGTTAAATGTAGCATGGTCAGAGACACATTGACAACATTTAACAACAGGAAGTACAAGATCAAGATGCCTCTCTCCTGCTACCAAGTTTTGGCTCAGGATTGCACCATAGAGCTCAAATTCATGGTTCTGCTGAAGAAGGATCACGCATCCGAAAACCACATCAATGTGAAAATCTCTGACATGTGAGTATTGTTTTAGAAAACAATTGCTTTTACACAAATATATTTCTATCAATAACAATGTATGAAATATTATCTTTGACACTTCCAGTGATGTTGACCTGTACTCTGAGGACAATGATGTGATAGTGAAGGTCAATGGAATGGAAATTTCCAAAGACAAACTCCCATACAAGGACCCCTCAGGTTTCTCATGCTCCTTCAACCTTATTTATCAACATCACAATAACTAGAATAATCTAATGTACTGCAGTAATAAGATAATAGAAAATGGCCTCATCCATAAACTACAACATTGTTTATTTTCTTGCCTAAGGTTCTATCAAGATCGGTCTGAAGGGTGAAGGTGTGTCTCTCTATGCCCCAAGCCATGGTCTCCAAGAAGTCTACTTTGATAGGAACACATGGAAGGTGATTGGAATCTTATGTCATAATATCAATAATACTGTATCATTAAATGTATGAATAGCGTATTACTTGTTTAAAGGGCTACCAAAACATAAGCTACAGTTGTTCTAAGTTGTTGTGTGATTTTGGCACTCAGATTAAAGTCGTGGACTGGATGAAGGGACAGACCTGTGGACTCTGTGGAAAGGCTGATGGCGAAGACAGACAGGAGTACCGTACACCCAGTGGCCGCCTGACCAAGAGCTCAGTCAGCTTTGCCCATTCCTGGGTGCTTCCTTCTGATAGCTGCCGTGATGCGTCTGGTAAGTCTTAGCCTACCGCTTATGCTGCATTACAAATGTCAGTTCATTTAGTTAACATATTATTGCTGTACCTCTCTATGTCAGAATGTCTCATGAAGCTCGAGTCTGTGAAGCTGGAGAAGCAGGTGATTGTTGATGACAGGGAGTCCAAATGCTACTCTGTTGAGCCTGTGCTGCGCTGTCTGCCTGGATGCCTCCCAGTGAGGACCACCCCCATCACCATCGGTTTCCACTGCCTGCCCGTCGGTGAGTGGATAATGGACAACTGTTTTACTGAAGACACCATACTGCTCTGATGTATCCAATAAATACTGATCTGCAGTTCCTAATTTCTTACTTTCTTTCCTATTACAGATTCCAACCTGAACCGCTCTGAAGGTCTGAGCAGCATCTATGAGAAGAGTGTGGACCTGATGGAGAAGGCAGAAGCCCATGTGGCCTGTCGCTGCTCTGAGCAGTGCATTTAGTGCTCTGGTGGAGCAGATACTGTAACTTTTATAACAGAAAATATGTAATTTTACATCACTGAGATGTAACCTACAACATTATTGACCACTCAAATTGTAATAAATCCAACTGTGCATTCAAAGATGGTCTCTGATACATTTTTCCACAGAGGAGTTATATTGTAAACACACGCAACTTTCTATGACTGTTCAGTATACCAATTCCATTGCACTGCATCTACAACAAATACAATAGCTTAGACCAATATTGTTTTGTTGTCATCACAATCAATTGAAAGGAAAGACAGTTTGTCAATTTCATAAATCAATGTAAAGAACTATATCTCTTTTCCCATTTGGTGTTGGTGTATCAGCAACATTTCACTGAATGCACATTCTAAAATTATATTCAATATTAAATTGTTTATGTCTGCAGGGGCAGTATTGAGTAGCTTGGATGAAAAGGTGCCCATACCAAACGGCCTGCTACTCTGTCATAGTTTTTAATATTTGCATAGTATTATTAGTATTGGATAGAAAACACTCTGAAGTTTCTAAAACTGTTTGAATGATGTATGTGAGTATAACAGAACTCATATTGGCAGGCAAAATCCTGAGTTGAAGTCAAAACAGGAAGTCAGAAATCTGAGCTCAGATTATTGCATGCATTTCTTTTTCCGTTTAAAAAAAATCTGACACAGCGGTTGAATTAAGGAGAGGTATATCTATAATTCCATGTGTATAACTATATTATCATCTACATTTATGATGAGTATTTCTGTTGAGTGATGTGGCTATGCAAAATCACTTGATGTTTTTGGAACTAGTGAATCTAACGCGCCAATGTAAACTCAGATTTTTTTTATATATGAACTTTATCAAACAAAATGTATTGTGTAACATGAAGTCCTATGAGTGTCATCTGATGAAGATAATTCAAGGTTAGTGATTCATTTTATCTTTATTTCTGGTTTTTGTGAAGGCTATATTTTGCTGGAAAATGTCTGCTTATTGTGGTTTGGTGGAGACCTAACATAATCGTTTGTAGTGCTTTCGCTGAAAAGCCTATTTGAAATCGGACACTTTGGTGGGATTATCAACAAAAATAGATTTAAAATTATATAAGACACATGTATGTTTTGGGAATTGTAATTATGAGATTTCTGTGTTTTGACTTTTGGCGCCCTCTATTTTCACTGGTAGTTGTCATATCGATCCCGGTATCGGGATTGCAACCATAACAGGTTAAGAAAAAACTATGTTGACTATGAAAACAAATACATTACGTTGTCTCACATTCAAATGTATAAAACTACATGACTTTAACAAAAGGTAATACAATAAAAATACTTTTGACATGAAATCTATACAAATGACATCTACGAACAAAAACATTACCTTAAAAACCACACTAACTTGTCCCTCTGTCACTCAGAAGTCAAAATATTATGGCTCTATCAAAACACAGTCAGGGGCCTTGTCCGTCCCAAAAACACTTGGCCTTGCCCCCATGGCAATCCAACTCGATGGATTCTCCATTCACCGAGCGGACAGGACATTGGATTCAGGAAAATTGACAGGAGGAGGTGTATGCCTCTTCATCAACAGTAAATGGTGTCCTAACTCTAGCGCAATGGAAGTTTCTACCCATTGCTCACCCGTCTTGGAATACTTGATGGACAAATGCCAAACTTTCTACCCCCGAGAGAGTTTTCAGCTGTTATCGTGATTGCTGTATATGTTCAATCTCAGGATAAGAAAAACAGGCAGGAAACCATGCCCTCGGAGGCTGTTTTCCTTGTTAGTTCCTAGTCATTAAGTTCCTAGTCATTAAGTTCCTTGTCATTAAATTCCTAGTCATTTAAGACACATATTCCCAACTTCCATCAACACAACTCCTATGCCACAAGGGGCGATAAAACCAATGCTACTCTAGCCACAAGCAAGCATACAAGGCCTTTCCTCATCACCCTTTTGGCAAATCAGATCATGACTCTATACTCCTGCTCCCTGTCTACAAACAGAAGCTCAAAGGGGAAGTACCCATGATGTGTTGCATTGAGAAATGGTCCTCTGAATTGGAGGCTATGCTACAGGACAGCTTTGCTAGCGCTGACTAGAATATATTCCGGGACTAAGACAATAGCATTGATGAGCTAACCACCTCCGTTACCGGCTTCAATAGGAAATGCATCGACGACATTGTCACCACAGTGAAGGTTCGCTGCTTCCCCAATCAAAAGCCTTGGATTCAGATGGTTTGTTATGAGACTCAAAATTGAGCTCAGGTGCATCCTGTTTCCATTGATCATAATTAAGATGTTTCTACAACATGATGATAAATTCAATTGATTGGACATGATTTGGAAAGGCACATACCTGTCTATATAAGGTCCCACAGTTGACAGTGTATGTCAGAGCAAAAAAACAAGCCATGAGGTTGAAGGAATTGTCAGTAGAGCTCCGAGACAGGATTATGTCAAAGCACAGATCTGGGGGAGGGTACCCAAGAACACAGTGGCCTCCATCATTCTTAAATGGAAGAAGTTTGGAACCACCAAGATTCGAGCAATCGGAGGAGGGGGGCCTTACTCAGGGATGTGACCAAGAACCCGATGGTCACTCTGACAGAGCTCCAGAGTTCCTCTGTGGGGATAGGAGAACCTTCCAGAAGGACAACCATCTCTGCAGCACTCCACCAATCAGGCCTTCATGGTAGAGTGGCCAGACGGAAGTTCTCCTCATTAAAAGGCAATTAGTCAAAGCTTCTCTTTTAGGCTATTTACAAAAAAAATTCCTGGATGCTTTGCAAGCAATAGACAACAATACATCCATAGGGGGTAACCACTTGGATCCAGGGCTGCTTAAGTATGCAGCGCCCATCATTGTTGGCTCAATAACCTAAAATGTTTTATTAAACATTATCAAGAAAGACAGGATTCCAAAAGTATGGAAATCAGCTCTTGTGCTACCACTCCATAGGGGCGGGGATAGTAGTGATCTTAATAATTATCTCCCCTTTTCAAGGCTTCCTTGTCTAGCTAAGATTCTAGAATCCTTGGCAAATGTACAACTTTAAATGTATTTGGAATGTAAACCAATCAGGGTTGAGGACTGGGCATAACACTATAAATGCATCCCCACTCCGCTATGCAATCTTGTTTCAGAGCTGGTCATGGGTGTACCTCAGCCACGCTCAAAGTCCTAAACGATATCATAACCGCCATCGATAAGAGACATTACTGTGCAGCGGTATTCATCAACCTGGCTAAGGCTTTCGACTCTGTCAATCACAACATTCTTATTGGCAGACTCAACAGCCTTGGTTTCTCAAATGACTGCCTTGCTTGGTTCACCAACTACTTCTCTGATAGAGTTCGGTGTGACAAATCGGAGGGCTTGTTGTCCAGACCTCTGGCAGTCTCTATGGGGGTGCCACAGGGTTCAATTCTAGGGCCGACTCTCTTCTCTGTATACATCAATGATGTCGGACTTGCTGCTGGTGATTCTTTGGTCCATCTCTACACAGACGACACCATTCTGTATACCTTTGGCCCCTCTTTGGACACTGTGTTAACTAACCTCCAGACGAGCTTCAATGCCATACAACTCTCCTTCCGTGGCCTCCAACTGCTCTTAAATGCAAGTTAAACCAAATGCATGCTTTTCAACCGATCGCTGCCCGCACAGCATCACTACTCTGGACGGTTCTGACTTAGAATATGTGGACAACTACAAATACCTAGGTGTCTGGTTAGACTGTAAACTCTCCTTTCAGACTCACATTAAACATCTCAAATCCAAAATTTAATCTAGAATCGGCTTCCTATTTCGCAACAAAGCATCCTTCACTCATGCTGCCAAACACACCCTCGTAAAACCGACCATCCTACCGATCCTCAACTTCGGCGATGTCATTTACAAAATAGCCTCCAACACTCTACTCAACAAATTGGATGCAGTCTATCAGATAAATAGAGAAAAATAACTAATGTAATATTTAAAGAAAAATGAAGGTTGTAGTACACATAACTTGTTGGATAAAACAACACGTGATTCTCCAGATAATTTTCATTAAAGAACTGACTTAGATGGACATTGATCTGTAAAGGGCTAAATGGCAGTGGGGCAGGTTAACCTAACCTACGGGTGTATGTGGCCACCTCAGAACTAGTGATAACCAACTCAACAGGCTTTATTATGAGCACATACTGATCTCAACTTATGAAACATTAGTTAATGATATATTTTGTTACGATTGTTTTTGTCGATAGAGCACTTCTTTAAAAGGTGGACTGGGACTGTTGTTCCTCACATCACACTGGCCATGAGAGCAGTAGTACTTGCACTGACTCTAGCCCTTGTGGGTAAGTACAGTTTTTCTGTCTTATTCTAGTGCAGATATTATAACTAACTTCATGTAAATATAACTAAGTTATG
Organism: Oncorhynchus kisutch; assembly: GCF_002021735.2. Lineage (NCBI taxonomy): Eukaryota > Metazoa > Chordata > Actinopteri > Salmoniformes > Salmonidae > Oncorhynchus > Oncorhynchus kisutch. Next base: position 39,314 of record NW_022263686.1, read on the forward strand.
TAAATATTGAAATGTACAATTCTGTATCTATGACATTTTTTGAAAAACATTCAGTAACATATTGTGACAATAATTTTTGTTTTATCTTGTAGCGAGTCAATCTGTTAACTTTGGTAAGTACATATTATTTTTATGGATTTTTACTTATGTTTATTAGGTAGTTTCACTTCTGCATTTTTTTCTAGTTGAATAAATTAAGTAAAACCAGTTCTCAGATCACAAGATCATCAAATATGTTTTGATTGTTATTACAGCCCCTGATTTTGAAGCCAGTAAGACCTATGTGTACAAGTATGAGGCACTGCTCCTGGGTGGTCTGCCTGAGGAGGGTCTGGCTAGAGCTGGAGTAAAAGTAATCAGCAAAGTTCTTATCAGTGCAGTTGCAGAGAATACCTACTTGCTGAAGGTATTTATTATACATGAAGTTCCCACACCAACAATATCTTAATGTAATGTCCATTACATTGACTAATACATCAATTGATATCTTCTTGTAGCTTGTGAACCCTGAGATCTTTGAGTACAGTGGTGTGTGGCCCAACGATCCTTTCGTCCCAGCTGCAAAACTCACTTCAGCCCTGGCTGCTCAGTTCTCGATTCCCATCAAGTTTGAGTATGCCAAGGGTGTTGTGGGTAAGGTATTTGCCCCCACTGCTGTCTCTGAAACAGTGCTGAATGTCCATAGAGGTATCCTGAACATTCTTCAGCTCAACATCAAGAAGACACAAAATGTCTATGAGTTGCAGGAGGTAAAACTTGTATATGTACATATTTAGATGCAAAACATGTTTCAGTAAGCAATGTTTGAATTCCTCACTCATGCTCTCTTTTGTGTTAGGCTGGAGCTCAGGGAGTGTGCAAGACCCACTATGTGATCAGGGAAGATGCCAAGGCAGAACGCATCCATTTGACCAAGAGCAAGGATCTCAATAACTGCCAGCAGAGAATCATGAAGGACTTTGGTCTGGCTTACACAGAGAAGTGTGTAGAGTGCCGGCAGGTATGAGCATAAGTATCTATTTTGGGGGTTGGAAAAACATAACCAGAAACACTTCACATGACAATACAACTCTGTGTTTTGTCTAAACAGAGAGGGGAGGCCCTGATGGGAGCTGCCACTTACAAATACCTCATGAAGCCCGCTGACAATGGTGCTCTGATCTTGGAGGCCACTGTTACTGAGCTCCATCAGTTCACACCATTCAATGAGATGTCAGGAGCTGCCCAAATGGAAGCAAAGTATGTTGACTGATTTGTGGTATAAAAGGAAAACATTTTCATTTTATTAAGCTTATAGGTTTAACAGTTTCCCATGAACTACCTTTCACAGACAAATGTTGACTTTCGTTGAGATCAAGAAGGCTCCAATTATTGTCCCCGATAATAACTATGTTCACCGTGGATCCATCCGGTATGAGTTTGCCACTGAGATTCTCCAGATGCCCATTCAGCTCCTTAAGATCAGCAACGCACGTGCTCAGGTACAGTGACTCAATGACTCTATCTATTATTTGATACATAAGCCTGACAATATGTAAAGCCACAGATAACAAAGGTTTAATACAAACACTTCATTATAATTGTTTAGGCTGTGAAGATCCTGAATCATCTGGTCACATACAACACGGCACAGGTCCATGAAGATGCTCCTCTTAAGTTTCTGCAGTTTATTCAGCTCCTGCGCATGGCAAGCTCTGAGACTATTAATGCCATCTGGGCTGAGTTCAAGGCCAAACCAGCTTACAGGTAAAAAAAATTATTGCTCAATTGCTCAAACAAAGACACAATGACAGAAAACCTTTTTTTTCAGACACTGGATCCTGGATGCTGTCCCCTCCATCGGAAAATCAGTGGCTGTGAGATTCATCAAGGAGAAGTTTTTGGCTGGTGACATCACTATTTTTGAGGCTGCTCAGGCTCTGGTTGCCGCTGTGCATATGGTGGCTGCTGATCTGGAGACTGTCAAGCTTGTTGAAGTAAGTAAACCTTTAAATGATGTTTAAGCATTCTTATAGATTTCCTCATTAAGATGTAAAAAAAATTGTAGCATGAGGTGGTCTAGTGGTTAACACCACTACCTTCAACACATATGTGACCCAGAGCCTCGATTCAGTTTCATGTAGCAACATTTGGTGTTTTTTTTATTTAAAGTAGAGACTCAGATCTACAAAACGGTATATCATACCCCACGGTTGAGGAACAATGCGAAAGTAATTCTGCTTTGAAAGTTGGTCAACTTGTAACCTCACTTTTGAGAAAATGTCCCTTGAATTTTTTCCTACAACTACTGGAGAGCTTCTGCGTTTAAACCTATTCGGCATCGTTCACACCCTCTAAAGCCCTAGCCCCACCCATCTCTTTAAGGATTCACATGTGAGACCATGAGCTAAACAGAGTGAGTAAGGTAGTGTAGTAAACAACCAAAGATTTCAAGACTAAAAGTGGTGAAAGTAGTAGCCTAAAATAGGGAAAAACTCCAGGTAAAGTACACTTTATTTAGTCCTTGGCCTATAACCTAATCTGACTTTGAAAGTGTCCGGATAAAAATATTTTATAATTATTTTATAATTATACATTATGCTTACCCAGACACTTGTCCAAAACTGATGGGTCATGTGAAATAAATTATATAACCACCCCCAGCCACATGTAGCTAAGTGGATGGTTACTATTGTCTAGACATGTACACATGTTCATGAAATACAATCGATGGCCGTAATCAGCAATTACAAGTGGCTTTCTGAGATACAAATAATATTACTACAGAGATCATACACGTGCCGTTAGCTAGCAAGACAGCAAACTAACATTTGCTAGCTAGCTAACAGTACGCTTGAACTTGCAATAAAAATGACTTTCTGACAAAATTTGAAACTTGTAATATCTGAGAATGTAGCTACACTCTTACCAGTACACATGGATGAACACTTCATGGCAGTGTGTCTTTTCTGTTTGGTTTTTAGCAAGCTACAGCTTGTTGGGCCCGTTGTTTTGTCAAGTCACTTTGGTTCACACTGACTGTGTACAGAAAGTAGTCCATCACAACTGTTCCCCGCTAATCTTTGTCAATAGCACCTAATACATTCTGGGCAACAATGTTTGGAGCGCAGTAGCAACACATTTGCAGATCTCCATAGCTAGCATTATATCTTTCAAAAAAGCCACTGTAGCAAGGATTATTGACACATACCGAGCAGCTCATGTTATAGACAGAAGTGTGCTAAATAGCAGACCAACACAAACTCATCTCTCGGCATGTCCAGCCCATTCATTAGCCCATTCATTATCTCAGCCAATCATGGCTAGCGGGAAGGTATTTTTCCATGGCTAAACCAACGAGGCTCCTAATTTAATAATTGTATTCATATTTACAGATGGCATACAAGTTTGTTATGAAGGCACATGACAGTTCACATGTTCCAGGAGGCATTTCTGAAAGAATAAACTGCAAATGCCTCTCCTGTGAAGTAGTGATGTGCGACATATGCCTAGTTTTTTAAAGCTGGTCACATATGTGCTCGCAACCGTCTGGTTGTGAATCCTGGACCCACTTTACTCCTTCTACACTGTCCTATCTCTTCAATATTTTGTAAGAAATTATATAAAGATGACTCAAAACAATACCTTTTTCACCACCAGAGCCTGGCTTTCAACCACAAGATTCAGACACACCCAGTTCTACGTGAGATCGCCATGCTTGGTTATGGTACCATGGTTTCCAAATACTGTGTCCAATATCCCAACTGCCCCGCTGAACTTGTGAAGGTAAACTGGATGTATTTTCCTATAATCATTTACATTTGAGTCACTTAACAGATAGATGCTCTTACGATAGATAGGTGAGATAGCAACATATCACAATCGTATCAAGTACATTTCCCTCGAAAAAAGATTTATCAGCAAAGTCAGTGCTAGTGGGATACTCTTCAAAGAGGTAGATGTCATCTCATGTATATGATGATCTACTGATTGAGGTTATTCAAACATATCTACTGTACATGTCTTCCCACAGCCCATCCACGAACTTGCTGTTCAGGCTGTTGCTAATAGCAAACTTGAGGAACTCTCCATGGTTCTTAAAGCTCTGGGTAATGCTGGCCATCCTGCTAGCATTAAACCAATCACAAAGCTCCTGCCCGTGTTTGGAACTGCAGCTGCTGCTCTGCCCCTGAGAGTCCAGGCTGATGCAGTCTTGGCCCTGAGGAACATTGCTAAGAGGGAGCCTAGAATGGTGAGTACAGTCCCTCCATTAAATTGCAAATGACAACATCATCATTCTCACTAGTGAAGTCCATTCAAATCTCTGCATTATTGTTGTGAAATAGGTCCAGGAAGTTGCTGTGCAGTTGTTCATGGACAAGGCTCTCCACCCAGAGCTCCGCATGCTTGCCTGCATTGTTCTGTTTGAGACAAAGCCCCCAATGGGCCTGGTGATTATTTTAGCTAACATTCTGAAAACAGAGAAAAATCTGCAGGTGACTAGCTTCACCTACTCTCACATGAAGTCCCTGACCAGGAGCACCGCCCCTGACTTTGCCTCAGTGTAAGAGCACTCTTTCACCTTTACATGTCATTACATCTCTCTCAATATCTATGGAATCAGAATTAATAACATAGGTGCTATTCCTTCATTTTAGTGCTGCTGCCTGCAATGTTGCTGTCAAGATGCTCAGCACCAAATGTAGAAGATTGAGCTGCCACTTCAGTCAAGCCATCCACCTGGATGCCTATTCCAGTAAGGTCCTCCTCTTATCTTCCTTGGCTTGCAACGACTGGCCCATTAGCATCATTCACTAAACATCAACAAAATCAATCATTAACAGTCATTTTTCCCCATTTTAAAGATCCCCTAAGGATTGGTGCTGCTGCCAGTGCTTTCTACATCAACGATGCTGCCACCCTTTTCCCCAGAACTGTCGTGGCCAAAGCTCGCACCTACTTTGCTGGAGCAGCTGCTGATGTTCTTGAGGTAAAGGCGTTTTTTCAAAGTTCCTTGAAATGATAATGATTGAGAACATTTAAAACACTTTTAAACTGTCCAAGCTTAATGTTTGCCCCTTAGGTTGGAGTGAGAACTGAGGGAATCCAGGAGGCTCTTCTGAAATTACCCCCAGCTCCTGAAAATGCTGACAGGATCACCAAGATGAGGCGTGTCATTAAGGCTGTAAGTATCAACGATCACTACGTTACACATTTATCTTAAATTGCTTCAATCCCTGTGGATTTTAAAAATAAAATTGATCAATCAGGTTTGCTTTACTCATCTATCCACAGCTGTCTGACTGGAGGTCCCTAGACACAAGAAAGCCCCTAGCCTCCATATATGTGAAGTTCTTTGGACAGGAAATTGCCTTTGCCAACATTGACAAGTCCATCATCGATCAGGCACTTCAGGTACAACAGATGATATAACTTAATAGTCTCCAAAAGTATTCATAAAACATTCACAGTTGAGGGACAAAACAGCTAAACCTAATAATATCCCACAGCTTGCCAACAGTCCTTCTGCACACGCTTTGGGAAAAAATGCCTTGAAGGCACTGTTGGCTGGAGCAACTTTCCAGTATGTTAAGCCCCTGCTGGCTGCAGAGGTGCGTCGCATCTTCCCCACCGCTGTTGGTTTGCCCTGGAGCTCAGTTACTACGCTGCTGCTGTCGCTAAAGCATACGTCAATGGTAACTATATCATAATAGTTATTGCTTAGTAATTAGTAGTTCTTCGCTAGATCTCTGATCTCCCATATGAATGTGCTTTTATCTTTATGTTCATAGTCCGTTGCCACTCTGACACCTGCTCTGCCTGAAACCTTCCATGCTGCCCAGCTATTGGAAACAAACATTGAGCTACACGAAGTTAGACCAAGGTAGGTATAAGACCAATATTTTCTGATGACATCATTAATACCACAAATCTTGGTAAATTTAACAAATGTCTCCTATTCCTGTAGCATTGTCATGCATACATTTGCTGTGATGGGAGTGAACACTGCATTCATCCAGGCTGCTATTATGGCAAGAACTAAGGTCGCAATTGTCCCTGCAAAATTTGCAGCACCGCTTGACATCGCTAATGGCAAACTTCAAGTTTGAAGCTTTCCCTGTTTCCGCTCTGAGCATATTGCTGTCGCAAGTAAGGGCAATCTTTTTCTTGTTCAGAAAAGAGGATGTAATAGCTGTTTACATTAAGTTCATATTTTTTAACACGGCTGCCACACTACAGATTTCTTGATCTATGTCCTTCAAACAGCATTGAGACCTTTGCTGTCGCAAGAAATGTGGAGGATGTCCCAGTCGAGAGAATAACTCCTTGATTCCTGCCCAAGGAGTAGCAAGAAGTGCACAGCAGTCCAGGGATAAGTTCACCATCTATGATTGCAGCCTCTGCTGCCTCTTTTGCTG
>NW_022263687.1:0-45711 GCF_002021735.2 Oncorhynchus kisutch
CATTAAGTGCTGTTCTGGTAATTGTGTCAGTAGGAAGTTCCCATGATTCGCATCCTGGTGGTGCTGGTCTTCATTGTTAGTCTGGTGTTATGGGTTGTGGAATTTCCTCTTCATAGGAAATGTGTAGTGAGTGACTGTGTCTGAATGTCATAGCAAAAGGGGGAAGTCCACTGCCCCAGTAGGTAGAAAACACTAGTTGCATTACACAAGTGAACTGAAAGCTCTTTAGATACTTATGTGACTTCATTAATTGAAGGTGATGTTAACATCACATTAGTATAACCAGTGGTGTAAAAATACTATCATGTGCTACTTCAGCTTCAGCAGTTTTTGGCGTATCTGTACTTTTACTTTGCTATTTATTTTTTTGACAACTTTTACTCTACTACATTCCTAAATAAAGAAGGTACTTTTTACTCCCATACATTGTCCCTGACACCCAAGGTACTCGTTATATTTTTAATGTTTGGCAGGACAGGAAAATGGTCAAATTCTCGAGAATATCTGACGGACTCACTAAACACACATCTTTTTGTTTGTAAATGTTGTCTGGTTTGCTTAATATAAGGATTTATAAATTATTTATACTTTTATTTTAGCTACTTAAGTATATTTTAGCAATTACATTTACATTTGATACTTAATTATTGTTTTTACCTTTGTTTAACTAGGCAAGTCAGTTAAGAACAAATTCTTATTTACAATGAGAGCCTACCGGGGAACAGTGGGTTAACTGCCTTGTTCAGGGGCAGAACGACAGATTTTTGCCTTGTCAGCTCAGGGATTCGATCCAGCAACCTTTTGGTTACTGGCCCAACGTTCTGACCACTAGGCGACCTGCTGCCCCACTTATTTATATTTCAATTCAAATACTTTAAAAAACTTTTACTCAAGTAGTAGTTTACTGGTTGACTTTCACTTTTACTTACATTTTTGATTATGGTATCGTTAAGTATGACAATTGGGTCCCCCACTGAGTATAATATAGTTCATTGTATTATCATAATTGGGTTATAATTGTAATGGTACATTTTATTACATCATAAACTGCATGTCCTATTAAAGTATAATCCCATAATTCTGTATTTGACCATTTACAGTCTAGCTAGGAGCAGCCTTAAGGGTGGCAGGTAGCCTAGCGGTTAAGAGCGTTGGGGCAATAACCAAAAGGTTGCTGGTTCGAATCCCTGAGCCCACTCCAGGGTTGTCATCAATAATGTCTGATCTCCGAGGGTGTCTCGGGGAGTGGCCCAAGAGAAGGTCTGAGTCATGGTTACTGTAGAAAGCAATAAAATGAAAGAGGATCCACTACCGTTATTACAATACTCTGGGCCACTCTCGGTGGCCTCGGTAGTAACCAAATCCAATTCCAGGAAAGGAGAGCAGTCATAATGATACTTACAGTAGACACTCATTATCAGAAATCACTGTACACTTTGATATCCTGTGATTGTATAAAGGGTATTGGAATGTGTACTAAGAGTTATCTGGTAAAACTGAAAGTAGCCTAGTTTAGAGAGTGGGCCAGTAACCAGAAGGTTGCTGGTGTAAATCCCATGCCAGACAGGAGAAACTTCTCCAGGGCTTCTGTGCTGCAGTGTGGTGTACAGTGTCACAACACTGTAGGGGCTAATTGTGTACATATGTAGTTTTGATAAAAACACTTGACAGGGGAAATTGAGTAAAAAGGTGTGTTCTAATCCAAATATCTGAAACAAACATTTTCATTGTATCTTGGGAAGAACCTGTTTAATATTCTGGTTAGCAGTTGTGGTCTTAAATTACTGTGGTGACATTGATGCATGTGACGCTGTCTCACTCAACCAGAGGATGATTCCAGCTGAATCTCAACACTTATGTATCTAATGTACATAAAAACAGACACAGTGAAAAGACAAAGATGATCATTTGAAACATATTTCTTAACAATTGATGTAGTCTACAGTACAGAATATAGACCATATAAAATATGTTACAAACTCAACGGAAATCTAAAGTATGGAGATAATTCAGTACAATCAGATGACGCAAGGCTCTTACACAAATATAAAGCATTCACATATGTCATCAGACAGGACACTTTTCTGGAATTTTTACTTCAGAAATGTTGCATCACTATCCGTTCATAGCGCCGTGACTAAGTCCTTTTTCAAATGCAGCACAGCGACACCTAGTGGAACTTCAGTTTTATTTTCCTAAATGTTTCTTTAAAAAATAACAGGAACTAAAAAGACTGATTTAATAATGCATGTTGCTGTGGAGGTGACAGACACTCATGGCCTGGCTCTACTGTTCAGCAACACTAAACCAGAGGGAGCCATTGTAATACTATGGTTCGCTCTGGTACTACACACACACGTGCATGCATGCATACACAGTACCAGTCAAAGTGTGGGACACCAACCATACTCATTCAAGGATTTTAATTTATTTGTACTATTTCTAAGTTGTAGAATAATAGTGAAGACATATCAAAACTATGAAATAACACATGGAATCATGTAGTTACCAAAACTGTTAAACAAATCAAAATATTTTTTTTATTTGAGATTCTTCAAGTAGCCACCCTTTGCCTTCATTACAGCTTTGCAAACTCTTGGCATTTTCTCAACCAGGCTTCATGAAGTAGTCACCTGGAATGCATTTCAATTAACAGGTGTGCTTGTTAATTTGTGGAATTTCTTTCCTTAATACGTTTGAGCCAATCAGTTGTGTTGTGACAAGGTAGGTGTGGTATACAAAAGATAGCCCTATTTGGTAAAATACCCTAACCCAACACACCTCCAGGCTGTATAAGGACTATTTGACCAAGAAGGAGAGTGATGGAGTGCTGCATCAGATGACCTGGCCTCCACAATCACCCAACCTCAACCCAATTTAAATGGTTTGGGATGAGTTGGACTGCAGAGTGAAGGAAAAACAGCCAACACGTGCTCAGCATATGTGGGAACTCCTTCAAGACTGTTGAAAAAGCATTCCAAGTGACTACCTCCATGAAGCTGGTTGAGAGACTGCCAAGAGTGTGCAAAGCTGTCATCCAGGCAAAGGGGTGGCTACTTTGAAGAATTTAAAATATATTTAGATTAGTTTAACACTTTTGGGATGCTATGATTCCATGTGTTATTTCATAGTTTTGATGTCTTCACTATTATTCTACAATGTAGAAATATTGAGATGCAAAGAATGTGTTCCTCCATTAAATACACACTCACAGGTGTAGTTCCCTTCATCAGATGGTTGTATGTTGGTGATGTGTAGAAATACTCCACCTCTCTATCTGTAGTGTGACTCTGGGGTCACAAGTGTTGTCTGTACCAATATTTTTTGGGGTCAGATATGACACTTGACAGTCATTCCCACTACTTATCACTCTAGCTTACATATTACACAAATAATGTCGTTAATGGTTTGGGCAGGTAAGAGTTCCTAAATCTGCTCCTGTTTCCAATGTTTCTACTTGAATCTCTGTAAAAATGAAGGGACATGGCTTGTGAGTATATTGTTTAAATTCCAATGTTTATTTTGCATTGACTAGCCTTACAATGCACAATTTTTTGCATTAGTGAAAGGTGTGTAAAACATATGTTTTTAATTACACATTTATAAATGAATGAGAATATTCTGAATCAAATGTTGCTGCTTCCCTGAATGCAGTTCAAATGGTGCTGAGTGGAACTCCTATTGTTATACAAGGTAATGCTGACACATTAACATTTCACTAATATCAGAGGACAGGACCTCTTTCAGTGTTGTGCGTGCTTTGTGTTTGAGAAAAGGACTAATCTTACGTTCAAAGACTGTGCACACACCCCACACCAGCAGAAGCAGAGAAAGCCTCAAGGCACGTCTTCCACATATAATGATCCCACTGCAGAACCAGACGTTGGTCCAATATTTTCTGCTCGGACCAACAGTAGAACAAAAGGCAAACCAAAGTGATGGTCCTTTGACAGGTTGTATCCAGTCACATAATCTTGTGATGGCACCACTTCCTCTCGGCTGTGTAACTGTGTTCTGTGTTACTTTCACAATGACAATACATCCCTTGGGCTCTGCAGTACAACCACACATACAATAAACTGTGTCAAGAGCTCACCTTCCTTGCTCTAGCAACAATGATAGCTTCTGACAGCTCTTCAAGACTGAGGGGGTTTTATATCAAGTGTAGTAAGTGATGGTTAGATTTGGTCCTACAGGTTAATAACAGAAAATGAACCTACCAACTGCTATGATTATGATTCAACATTATTATAATCATTCAATGATTAACTTTTAAATACCAATGCCTTTTAATAATCTGCAGCAGGGCAATAAAGTCCAGGGGCCTCATTTATAAACCCTACATACTTATAAAATAGAGCCCAGAATGTACGTGCACCAGTAGGGATGCGTTGGTAAATCACCGGGAAGCCAATCCAGAAAAAAAGCCATATTACAACCTATGTGTTGTGATAATTGCATTGTTTGCTCTGTAACCTGTTAGTTCATATGCCTTGACACCATGATGTATAGACCTAAAAGCTGAGACAATAAGAAGACAGTAGCAGAATAAATTCAACCACACCTTTTTTTTTTATTAATTACAGTATATAACTGAGATCAACACCTGTCTGGTGAAGTCTACATGTAACGGCGTTCTTCGTTTGTCGAAAGAGAGGACCGAAATGCAGCGTGGTGGTTACTCATGTCTTTAATGAAAAAAATGACGGTACATGAAATAACGATAAATACAACAAACGGAACGTGAAACCTAATACAGCCTATCTGGTGAACACTGTTCCTGTCTCTGTGTAATCACCCACGAAAGACAAAGCGAACTCAGGCTACCTAAATACGGTTCCCAATCAGAGGCAACGAGAAGCACCTGACTCTGATCAAGAACCGCCTCAGGCAACCAAGCCTAACTAGACACACCCCTAAACCTAGCAATCCCAAATCCTATAAAACCCCAATACGAAACACAACACGTAAACCCATGTCACACCCTGGCCTGACCAAAATATATAACGAAAACACAAAACACCAAGACCAAGACCAAGACGTGACACTACAAAACATATTGCTATGTAACAAACAGTTATGTGACCTACAGCATGGTCAAACAAGGTAATGTTTCCAACATTTTCAGACTACTAAACAACTATTGGTTTAGGACCATGGAGAGTTACCTCGAAGTCACAGCTGCCTCCACTATTCCAGCACCATTTCAACATCTAATCACCTATGCTTAGTCTAATAAAGTGATAACTAAAAGATACCTAAAACTATTTAGTCCAATCAACATAAGCTAAATATGTGGCTGTCCATGGTACTGATTTCTGTGTGTGCGTGCAAGTAAGAATAAACATGTTGACTCACCCTACTTGCAGAGAAACACCAATGCCATTGTCACGTTCTGAACATTATTTACTTTGTTTAGTCTTTATTTAGTATGGTCAGGGCGTGAGTTGGGGTCGGCAGTCTGTGTGTTTTTCTATGTTGGGGTTTTGAGTTCAGCCTAGTATGGTTCTCAATCAGAGGCAGGTGTCGTTGGTTGTCTCTGATTGAGAATCATACTTGGGTAGCCTGGGTTTCACTTTTGGTTTGTGGGTGTTTGTTTCCGTGTGAGTGTTTGTTGCCACACAGTACTGTTTCGGTTTTGTTCGTTTCACGTTTATTGTTTTGTATTTCATAGTGTTCAGTTTATGTCTTTTAAATAAACGTTATGGACACTTACCACGCTGCGCATTGGTCCTCCGATCCTTCTCGCTTTTCCTCCTCAGAAGAGGAGGTGGAATGCCTTACAGCCATCCTCTTTCATGTTGCCTAAATGGTCTATCACTCTGTCAAACAGTACACGTGTTTAGTTTTTATTGTCCTAGGCTACCTGGCTAAAATACTTGCTCGCTAGACTCACTTCATTTCATGGACAATGATACACTAGGCCAGATAGTTAACATTAGCATACTACATCTAGCTACATGTTGAACTTCCATCCTCTCAAGCCAGGGGCACAATGTATTAATTTATGGTTGGATCAGAATCGACGTTATAATCATTGGCCAGTACAGAGAATTAAGTAAAGCCACAAGTCTAAATCTCCATCCATGGCTAATTTCGGAAAGGGCAGATTTTTAGCTAGCTAGTTAGCCACCGTAGTACAACACAACGAGATGTAACAATTCACGTTTTTTTTCTGTCAATAAAGACATTTAGCTTGTGATGTGATTGGTCTGAAGCCAAATCCAAACTGGCTTCCCTTGACACTTTTTGTTTATTTTGGTGCACCAGGACCAATCACAGCTGAATGATGGGCATTTTCAGGCAGAGTTTTAATACTCTTTCATGCGCATACAGTTTCAAGACAGGTCTGATTTATAATTGGAAACATGCAGGTGCCCAGTCTTATCAGAAATGTCACATGCATTAGTGTGAAATTTACGCAATGTTTATAAATGAGGCCCCTGGGGTTTGTGAGGGAGCTTGAGAGGATTTTGCACCTATAACATTTCTGTCAAAAAGTAAAGTTGATATCTTATTTGGTAACTGCACCAGAAGCAGAAGCAGCCTGAATCCAAACATACTGGCCAACTGCAGAACCACACATTACTCAATGTTGTCTGCTGAGACTGAGTACAGAACTCAACGTCTATCCAACGTTAGTTGTTCAATAGAGAAACAAAGTAACACTTGGGTTGACTAGTCATAATGGACCTTGAGAGCTGAGAGGAGGAAGTGGTGCTGTTTTCTAGCTTCTACCAGTCTTACTGTTTCACAGAAACACTTGGACCTCTGCTAGTGCATCCTGGTCTTTGCAAAGCACCACGAGGCCGAATTATTAACTACAGCCACCTCAACAGGTTCCACTTCCTCCTTTATACACAAACAATGATAGATTCTGCTCCACCACAAGGCTGAAGGGTTCTTATATCATATAAGCCTGATGTACTGTAGATAATGGTTTGTTTTCCTCTAGAGTGTACATGCTGGGTTAGATCCATACAGTATACGATGTGGATAACAGTGAGTTTTCCTCTAGAGTGTACATGCTGGGTTAGATCCATACAGTATACATATTACTATAGAGGCCATGGATCTGTTTGGAAATGACGTTTTAATAAATGCTTTAGTTTTGTCGTTACATCTCTTCACCTGAACATGTAACTCATGTAGGCCTACATGATACATGGAGATGGAACATTGAAAGCAAGGAAAATACATTTGTCACGAAGCATGTTGTGATGATGACTGTAAATCTCTACTGCTGCAGGGAATATCTTTTACCAATCCAATACACTGACACCTGGAGAAAATGCACATGATCACATCTGTCCACAGGAACATTGGTTCTACGTAACAATGTGCATGATTCAGCAGTAAGTGCTGATATTTACAGCAACAGAAGACGATCTACAGTACAGGACCTATTCAGCCAGATGTCTAACCAATCAATGGAACTATATAAAGTCAGTGTATCCGCTGTAAAAATAGGGGCATTACAGTAATCAATATATACAGTAAATGGACATACTGTACAGTTGTATATCCAGGGCTGGTGAAATAGTATTTAACCCCTAGTGATAGAAAAAGGTGTCTAATGACATGTCGTCATTGGTCAACGGTGCTAGAGGTCAGGGGTTAGAAGGTGTCAGCTGGAGAGTTGAGTAGATCCCATTGTCTCTACTTGTGAGCGTGTTGTAGGGATCAATGTCCTGTTGCTCCTCCTACAAATACATTAACAATATGTCACCATATTACACTTGTAAATGTAATATAGGTTTGTGGAAATATTTTAAATGTTGTCAAATTCAATTCAAAATGTGAAAGAGCATAGTCTGCAAATGCCTTACGACTGCAATATCAGCCCTGACAGTCTTTCGACTACAGGTAAGAGCAGCAAGCAGTAACAGCCCTGATTGAAAGGACCGTATTGTTGCATCACCTCTTTAAAGGTGTACACCGCTTTCTGCTGTGTTCTCCTGCTGTGTAAAAGAACAGAAGACCAGTGAATGAACGTAACATAACATAGTTTTACACAGCAGATGCTTTCTGGAACAAAATATTTGACTGTTTGTTTGTGCGTGGCTGCATGCATGTTTTTTTCCTACACTCATTTTTGACAAGGCAGGAAGTGAAAACCCTAAACAGTTCAGTTATTAGTGACTTACAATAACCTTATCGAGTCAGACTTGAATGTAGGTCAAGTAGCCTATGTCACACCCTCATGTATTTCATGACTTCAGTTAGATCTGTTCATGCTCTCTTGCCAGCTCTTTGTCACTCACAGATACACCATTGATATTTCCTTGGCAAGAGAGCAGAAACAAATATTAGACCTACAGTATAGCCTACCGCATATTTCTGAGGCCCATAGTTCTCTATATGATTTGTAGATCAGATTGCTATTTGAGATTGAATTTACAGAATATTATTACAGGACCTCCGTAACAAAGTAATAGATTAATTAAATTACCAAATATGTCAAATAGCCATCAACTTTTATTTTAACAAGCTAATAAGAATCTCTTACTTGAGATTACATTTCCTCCTGATTATTCCAACAAGGACCACAACGGCTACAAATCCTGCAAAGGCTGTTATTATCATGACATTGAAAGGACGTATGAAAGAAAGGATGTTTGTGACATGGGATCCTGAAAAAGAAAAGAGAAGAACTCATTGTGATCCTATATGGCTTGTTTCTCTTCCTCCACTCTGGTCATGTTGACAGATGCTCAATTTGAAGACTATTTTTGTTATAATCCAATTCACTTGGACTGAGATGGTAGAGATGACTAATTGAGACCAAACATTCACAGTACAAGATAAACGTGTATTACAGAATGTGTCTATTGAACTGACACGCAAAACCAAACACTTACCATTGACAGAAATATTGAGATTAAAAAAATGTCTTCCTCGATTATGTACACACTCACAGGTGTAGCTCCCTTCATCAGATGGTTGTATGTTGGTGATGTTTAGAAACACTCTGTCACTCTCTATCTGTAGTGTGACTCTGGGGTCACAAGTGTTGTCTGTACCATTTTGGTCAAACCGACGAGCCACTTTACACTCATTCCCACTACTTATCACTCTATCTACCTTACATATTACAAACATCATTTTATGAATGGTTTGGTTTGGACAGGCAGGAGTGCCCAAATCTGCTCCTGTTTCCAATGTTTTCACTTGAATCTCTGTAAACATCAAGGAAAATGGTTTGTGAGTGTATTGTTTCATCTAAAATGTTTGTTTTGCATTGAATAGCATTACAATTGCAATGCCCAGTTTGTTGCATAAGAGAAAGGTGTATGTTTGTATGTATGTGTACACACAGTTGAAGTCAGAAGTTTACATACACTTGGAGTCATTAAAACTCATTTTTCATCCACTCAACAAATTTCTTGTTAACAAAGTATAGTTTTGGCAAGTCGGTTAGGACATCTACTTTGTGCAATTGTTTACAGACAGATTATTTCACTTATAATTCACTTCATCACAGTTCCAGTGGATCAGAAGTTTACATACACTAAGTTGACTGTGCCTTTAAACAGCTTGGAAAATTCCAGAAAATGATGTCATGGCTTTAGAAGCTTCTGATAGGCTAATTGACAACATGCGGATGTATTTCAAGGCCTACCTTCAAACTCAGTGCCTTTTTGCTTGACATGGGAAAATCAATATAGTGGTGATCTTAACTGACCTAAGACAGGGAATTTTTACTAGGATTAAATGTCAGGAATCGTGAAACTGAGTTTTAAATGTATTTGGCTAAGGTGTATGTAAACTTCTGACTGTATAAATAAAATAGAGTATTCTGACAGTTTCTGCTTCCATAAATGCAGTTCAGATTGTGCTGAGTAGAACTCCTATTCATAAGAGGTAATGATAATGCCATTAATATTTAATAAATGAAACATGAGAACAGGACCCCTTTCCTTTTTCAGTGTTGTACAAACTGTACATGCATGCTGTGTGTTTGAGAACAGGACTAATCTTACCTTCAAAGGCTGTGCACACACACCACACCAGCAGAAGCAGAGAAAGCCTGAATGCACGTCTTCCACACATACTGACCAACTGCCAAACCAGACGTTAGTCCAATATTTTATGCTCAGACTGACAGCAGAACAAAAGTCAAACTAAAGTTATCCAAAGTGATGGTCCTTTGACAGGTTTGACCCAGTTACATGATCTGGTGCTGGCCGAGAGGAGGAAGTGGTGTTGTGTAAAAGTATTCTAAGTGATACTTTCACAATGACCACGCATCTCTTGGGCTGTGTCTAAGGGCTATGCGGTGCAACCATCACATACTGCATAACAGTAAATACACATGTCAAAAGGTCCACTTCCTGCTCTAGACTGAGGGGGGGGGGGTATATAAAGTGTATGTAAGTGATGGTTATTTGTATTCATTATGGATAACCATTAGCTGCTGCCTTGGCAGGTCTAATGGTACTGCTTGCATGAGTTACTTGATGTGGAATAGAGTGTTAGATCTGGTCCTCCAGGTTAATAACAGGAAATGAACCTACCCAGTGCTATGTTTATGATATAACATTATTATAATCACTCAATTATTTCCTTTAAATACCAATGCCTTTTTAATAAATCTGCAGCAGGGCAATAAAGTCCAGGGGCCTCATTTATAAACCCTACATACTTATAAAATAGAGCCCAGAATGTACGTGCACCAGTAGGGATGCGTTGGTATCCCTACTGGTGCAGTTTCAGGACAGGTCTGATTTATAATGGGAAACGGGAATGTAGTGAAGTAAAAGTTGTAAAAAATAAATATAGTAAAGTACAGGTACCACAAAAAACTACTTAATTAAAAATACTTTCAAGTACTACTTAAGTACTTTACACCTCTGCATTATGGTTGGTCCGAAATTACACTTGACAGTCATTCCCCCCACTTATCACTCTATCTTATATGTTTGGGTTGGGCAGAAGGATGTCTTTATTTCAGCCACTGCCAACATGAAGGGAAACAGATTGAGTGTCCTGTTTCATGGTTTTCAGATTGAGCATTAGTAGTGAAGTTGATTTCTTATTGACTAACTGCATCCCACAGCACCAGAAGCAGAAGCAGCCTGAATACAAACATACTGGCCAACTGCAGAACCACACATTACTT
This sequence comes from Oncorhynchus kisutch, assembly GCF_002021735.2. NCBI lineage: Eukaryota > Metazoa > Chordata > Actinopteri > Salmoniformes > Salmonidae > Oncorhynchus > Oncorhynchus kisutch. Next base: position 11,123 of record NW_022263687.1, read on the forward strand.
ACTCAATGTTGTCTGCTCAGACCGAGTACAGAACTCAACGTCTATCCAATGTTAGTTGTTCAATAGAGAAACAAAGTAAAACTTGGGTTGACTAGTTATGGACCTTGAGAGCTGAGCATAGGAGGTGCTGCTGTTGTCTAGCTTGTATTTGTGTTACACCTCTGCTAGTGCATCTTGGTCTTTGTGACTGGGGTCTTTGTAGAGCTCTCACCACAGAGAGGTCTTATGATCAGCTACAGACACATCAACAGGTCCACTTCCTTCTTTAGACACAAACAATGATAGATTCTGCACCACCATAAGGCTGAAGAGTGCTTTTTATCAAGTGTAGAACTGATGCAGGTTATGGTTAGTTTCAATCAACTCTAACACTAACCAAATGTATTCCATTTTTTTGTATTATTGCGGTATCCATGTTTGTAATGTTACCTTTCTCCATCCCCATCCCTCAGCGAATGTAGCTATCATTGGGCTGAAACACAAACTCCAGATTGTGGCTTTATCAAGACCACCTGCTGTTTACTTATTGAAAGACTAAATAGAAGAGTGGAACATATTATAGATAATGTTCACTTCTCTCACAAAATATGACATAAGTCCAGTTATTTTCTTTGTCTGCAATATTTTATCCTTCATTTATTTAAGGTGAATGAGGTCTTGTGGTAGTAAAAAGTGATGAAAAAGTAGACTTATGGTGTGTGTTTGGTTGAGTAAATCTTGAGTATCAATTTAAGTAATAGTAATTATTACATAAGTAAAGTTATACTTTTGGTGTCATTAGTGCCTAGTCTCGGCCTTCAAAGTTCAGAATGTCTTTTCTGCACCAACTAAACTGTCCCTTTGTGGTAGAGCGTGTCTGTCTCGGTCAACCACCGATTTAGTTAATTAGCCTCATTTAGACTAAAATGCCTCCTGGCTAACGTCGGCTATCATGCTAAACTTCCTAGCTTGGCAACTCCATTACTATTTCCAATTTCTGTAACCGGGTAATCCCAGGAGTGAAGGGCATTCGCACCCCTCAAAAGCTCAATGCTTTTCATGCCCGTTTTGAGGGAGGACATATCCTTCCGTCTCCAGAAGCAGGCATGTCCAATCAATTGAATTTACCCAAGGTGGACTCGAATCAAGTTGTAGAAACATCTCAAGGATGATCAATGGAAATAGGATGCACCTGAGCTCAATTTCGATTCTCATAGCAAAGGATCTGAATACTTTTGTAAATACGCATATATATATTTTTTTTGTAAAACATATGTTTTTTTTTTCTTCTGCTTTGTCATTATGGGGTATTGTGTGTAGATTGATGAGGGGGAAAAAAAGGTATTTAATCAATTTTAGAACAAGGCTGCGTTAACTGATGCCAATAGTCACCTAATCATGATCTTCAGTTTAGAATCCAATTTGATTAATCAGCTGTGTTTGGTGTCACACTTTTTCTCCATCCCAATCAGGCCCCAAGAACTGGAGTTGGCCACCTCTGCTGTAAGTAACAAAGTGTAGAAAAAGGGAAGGGGTCTGAATACTTTCCGAATGCTATGTATGTGCACCCAGCAAGCACCTCAGAGCCTACAAATTCAGAATGCTCACTAGCCGGGCTTTTACAGTCGATTGGCTGTTGGCAGCACAGTTGAAGGAGCAGTTACACACATCCATGCTACTGTCTGGTATTCAGTCTCTAGGCTTCATAAGAAACCAGAAAAATAGTTGTCTAACTCCATTTAATTGCATTCTGTTTCTGGGTCTTGAGCTAGACTTACTCGCATATCACGCTTTTCTATCCCCACGGAGGGTGTCTTGGTTCTGGCTGGGTCACACAGTGCATTTTCACCAGTGCCTACTCCTACTGGGGACCATGGGCTCTGTGATTGAAGTCGTTTCCCTGGGGCTAGTGTACAAGGCTATATCTCATCCAATACGATATTTTAATATCTGATCAATTAGTCTTCTAATTAATGAATTATTCTTTACCTTACGTTAGTCTCATTCCAAACGTCGTAAATTGTTGGTTATCTGCACGAACCCAGTCTTCACTATGAATCATCCATACATCAATTGACTCAATCATTTATTTATTAACTAACTAAATAATCACAGTAATGCATAAACAAACAGTAGTACATATGGTTACAAGGAAATGATAGGGGAGTTTTCCTAGTGGGATAAACCAATATTACGGCTTGGTGGACAATAGGGAAGTGGGTGTAGACTGAGAAAGGTGGGAATTATGCAAATGAGTCACTACACACTTGATAATTATATTAATTGAAATGCTAATCCTTTACACATGAACGCTCACTCATTCGGGAATAGTTGCAATCAATATATATATTTAAGCTCAGTGTGTTGTCGTGATCTCTGTTGGAAAGTTTGTCCGCCCTCTCGCTCTCTTCCGTGGTTAGAATGGATACTTCAGAGTCCCATTCAGAAACATTCTTATAGAAAAGATGTTTCGGCGGTTGTCGGTCCTCGCATTCACGGGTACATAATTTCTAGTTACCTAATTTCACAAATAGTTTCATCTTTACTCATTCATTTTATACAACAATTAGATGCAAACCTCACAACTGAGCTCTTGTATAAACAGAGTTATGGTAATGTGACTGTATTGTCTCATGAGTTTCACAAACATTAAACGAAATGGACCAGTCGTGGCTGGATTCTCTCCCGACCGTGTACACATTCTCCAAAACATGGACATTGTTCAGTTCTCAAGTTCTTTTGGAGAACCTCTTCATGGAGAAGAGGTTCCTTTGTTCTCTTGTGAAACCTTCTCTCTTCACACTGCCTGGCCATCAGGAGAGAGACTCTTCTAGGAATTGATGACCTGCAATAACAGAGCCTGGGTGTAGGGGGAAGAGAGGTGGTGAGAGAGGGGGGGGGGGATGGTGCTCACTATACTCAAAGAGGGCCATGTCATGTGTTGGGGAATAATCAGAATTGGTGGGTAACATAGGTAAGATGTTTTATATTTATCATATGTTTGTAAGTTACTTCTCATCAGAATGTTATTTTTGTATAATACTGTGGCGAGGTTGCAGTATCTGTTCTATGTCAAGACTAAGTTGCATGGGCCGCAGAGAGGGGAGAGGTCAAGGTCTCATCATGTGTAAACATATCTTTTGCTCCACTGTGTCTGTGTGCCAGCCACTCCCTACTTTTCCCATCGGGGAGAGGAGGATGGCAGTGTCTGGAATCATTCTCATGCTCCCTCTTATCTTAACCTATAGCCTCACTCTCCTCTCCGTGAGCTTGTCCAGGATTGGTTGTATTTAGAGTTGGTTGTATCTAAATGACAATTTGATATATGCCTGTTGATATGGAGGATTGGTTTATGTTTCTGGGTTTGAGTAGGGAGACAAAGCTGAACGATGTATTATGTCTATGCTGTCTGACTACGTGTGTTCTTTGCTATTAAAGTATCTCAGTTGCAATGTGTAAGGGGCTCTCAGAGAATTCATGGATAGACACTGAATTCATCTGAGAGTCACAGGGTTGTGATAGAGCTCATATAATTAAAGATGGACTTTGATAACTAACTCTGACTTGTGTGTGGTTTGCGCTCATGATTAGGTAAATAGAGGAAATTTCCACGACACATGACAAAAGCTAATGAGGCAATGCAAGCGGGACACTTAAAGCTGAGGCAGAAGGTTGGGGTCAATTCCAGTCAATACATGAAGTACACTGAAATTCCAAGACCAATTCTCTTCAATGCTTTTCAATTAGGAATTTAGGAATTAGGAATCAATTTGGAATTAGAATTGGAATTTGGTATCTGGTATTAAAATGGAAGTGACCTCACAATGACCCTGCTGAGGAGGAAGTTTCTCCATGTGCTACATTTACAAATGACTGCTTTTTGATTCATGATCAGTCAGTTATTAACATGAAGGCTTCATAATTCATTAAGATCATGTGTTGTGTTTTTATTATTACGTAAATCCTTCAAAAATCACAAAAAATTATGTTATCTGAGGAAGATGATCTCATAGTACAAAACGTAGAAGATCTCCTAAGCCTGTGTTGCCACAGACCTTATTTTCAGCCTTTATCGAAAGACCTTACAAAAAGTCCATACATTTTCCAATCGTCTTTTCCCAATGAACAATGGCAGAGTTAGTGCCTACAAAAATACACCATTAGTATTGCTCTCTATAAGTAGGCTATACAATTCCCCCCCAAAATACATTGATTATTATAAATGTAGGGTCTATAGGCTAACCCTGCATGAGCGCTGTAAAACTACAGGATCAATCCCGTTTCAACCTCTCTCTAAAATTATATTTAGGCGACCCCTAGTGGCACTTGTGTGTGTTTTTGGTTGGTCTCTTTGAGTTGCAGAAGAATCAAAGACAATTCACTCTTGAAGAATTGCCAGCAGCAGATTTGACACGTTGTATAACAAGCGATGTCACAACATACATTACAGCATTGTTTAAACATTTTATTTGGAAAAGTTGAAAACAAACACACACAACAACAAAGGACATCACAACATTGAGTATCTTACAGCATTTGATTTATAAAAATTGAAGAAATAAAACAACACGCACACAAAAACACACACCATGAAAGTAGTCGACATTATGACATTTTGTAGACTATAATATCACAACACTTGATTTATAAAAAAAAGTGAAGTATAAAACCACAAACAATTCTAGTGTGGATTTATCATGTTTCATCATTAATCAACTACAAAATATATTTACATACAGACTGTATTTAGATATACAATAACCAGCAGGCCTATGTGTGTCAGCCATTCAGTCCACTATTCAGTACCCACAATGCCTATGGATAGAAACCGATGTGTGTGAGGCAGTATGGTAGTCCCTCAGTTCTCGTCACTCTCTAAAAGTTTCCTAAGAAAGATACAACAGAATGGCATAGATATTTATTCTGACTGCATCTTTATCATTATTTATGATTATTTCAGCTCACCTTCTACATTGCAGGTCATTTGGTCTCTCAGGAGATATTCTGTATAAAAGAAGGCCATTTAAATATTGATTGAATGGAGTATCCTATATTAGTGACAGTCAGTGCCGTTTTTAGGTGACATAAATGGTTGCTTAGGGCCCCCAGCCACTAGGGGGCCCTAAAAGCCACTACATTTTTGTTAATTGACGCTAAAAGATTTTGTAACATTCTCCATATTGTCTGTTTCACGCTTTCTATCAGGCTAATCAAATAAAGTTGTAAAAATACTCACATTTGTGACAGAACTTGGTTTGAAAGGGATCAAAACAGACAATGTAGCCACAAGAAACACACACCACAGAAACACATTTCCGAGTTTCATTCCCAAATGTCTTGCTCAATGAGAGAGATTACAGAAACATTAAGAGACTATGAAAGTAGGTAAACCTACTTCTTAGTCATCCTACGCTTGATTGTTGAGCTGATTGTGACCAGAAAAATCAAACATTTCGTTGTTGTTGTTATAATTATTATTTATCTTAAAAAGCTTTTAAAAGTGTTGAAGAGATACTCACATGTGTGATGGACTGGAGGTTGGTGTGAAACTGAAATAAATCAAAATAAACAATGTAATGACAAGAACCACATCATCGTATTCATTATTCTTTTATTATAATGATTTAATCATGAAGAATGTGTTTTAACCTGTATAGCGCATATTCTCAAAATGTAATTGTGTTCTTTCAAATAGGTATCCATCATGATCCCTTAAATGTTCTCTAGAATGAGCATCTTACTGTTTGGATGTTGGTGGTGTCTTTAAGGGAGTTCTGATGATTTCAGGGTCAGGAACTGGGGGTTTTCTACATCAGATAAGAGATCAACTAGTAAACAACTGGCAGTCAAATCACATTCAATTCAGAGTAACTGTTCAGTTTCAAGGTAATAGTTTTTCTCTCTACCTGGAAGAGATGTCTTTTCTCCTCTTTTGCTGCCATATTAAACAGAATACAGCAATGAGACACATTAAACACAACACTGCACCCATCACTCCACCAACCACTGTACCTGTGAATGAGAGAGATGTCAAGAGAAGACAGAGGTCAACTTCCCAGGTACACTACACCAAAGCCTCATACATGTAAATATGGCTCTGCACCACACCTGAAAGTTGAATAGGAAAAGAGCCAGTCAATAGGTTGATTATGACCTGTCAATATTAGAATAACAACCACTTACCACTGATCCTGTCATCAGAGACCTGAGATTGACCTAGCACAGAAATACACAGGAAGTACTTCATCATGAACACAGACAGTATTTCATCATAAACACAGGCAGTACTTCATCATGAGCACAGGCACTACTTCATCATGAGCACAGGCACTACTTCATCATGAGCACAGGCAGTAATTCATCATGAGCACAGGCAGTAATTCATCATGAACACAGGCAGTACTTCATCATGAACACAGGCAGTACTTCATCATGAACACAGGCAGTACTTCATCATAAGCACATGTAGCAGATGTGAAATGGCTAGCCAGTTAGCGGTGGTGCGCGCTAATAGCATTTCAATCGGTGACGTCACTCGCTTTGAGACCTTGAAGTAGTGGTTCCCCTTGCTCTGCAAGGGCCGTGGCTTTTGTGGAGATTTTTTCTAGAATTTTTGCAACCTTTAAATTAAATCAAATCAACCTCTGACAACTACACTGTAAAAAGAATAATAATAATAATAAAGTTGTCCCAACTCAAGATCTTTAAGTAACTAGTCCAAGTTGGCAAAACCTTTGTTCCAATTTAACTTGACAAGTTGGGTTCAAGTTCAGTCAAGTATTGTCTCAGTTTGAGACAAGCATGTTAATGTTGTACATAGAGTCCCCCTTGACTCCTTTCCAGTTTCAGTTATTATCCAATTAATTGACTGGACAGTTTTTTTTCTGTCCTGAAAACAAATCCACTTTTTTACTATAGCTATATACTGAAATATATATTTTAATTGTAAACTACAATAATGTAATCTAAAATACATCTTGCAGAGCGGCACATTGGGAAATATGTTAATAAGACACATGCATTTTGAGCCAACACAGAATTTTAAGCTGAGAGTTTCAGCAAACTACATGTTTCTTATTCATCTCAATTTGAGCAGAAATCATTGGCTTAGTGAAGTATTCCATGTCAGCTCAAAAATCCTCCAAATTCAAATGTCCAGGAAACTGGACTTTTTCTAAGTTGCATGTTTTACAGTATAGAACAGGAAGATGCTGATGTTTGTATACTGATGGTTACTGGACCGGCTATTCACCAGTTCAATAATGTTCAAAATATAATACCTTTCTTTGAATTAATTGTATTCCTTTAAGGACTATCTGCAGTTACAACTGATGTATAATGAACCTATACATTTAGTGTAGTTATCCACATCTCATAATGAAACGCAAGTCTGAAATTGATAATACTGTATAACTTACATTTAAGACCTCATATTTACAATGATGGCAGTGCGTTAACTGCATTATTCAGGTGGAGAAGGACAGATTTTTACCTTGTAGCTCGGGGAGTCGCTCTAGCAACCGTTGGGTTACTGGCCCAACGCTCTAACCACTAGGCTACCTGCCGCCCCATGTGGGTGGTTGAAAGATGAACTGAGGTCCACACTCTAGTCCAGTTGGTTGTGGTAATGCACCTTAAAATTGGTAGCCAACCGCCATATGAAGTGCAAAGAAGAAGAAGAAGAAGCCTAAAGGAGGAGGGATTACTAGAAACACACTCGGTTTCCCCTTTTATCTGTGGATTAATTGTCGGAGTAGAGGACCTTGTGCATTTCAGGTAAAATAACAACCCAATGTTTATAATCCAGGACAAATTAGTTTGCAACAGCAAGCTAACTAGCTAAATTGCCATAAATGCTTAATGCTTTTCGACCTGTCCCCAAATTAATATAGTTGGTTCAGAGTTCGTTTTGATATTTCAACCTGCGTGTCCTGATCACTTCTGGTGTGGGTGGACAAAATCAACGTGTGCGCGAGCAATCTGGTCAGCATGTAAGACTTCCGCTGTCTGGAGTTCCCTGCCTGGTTCGGTTGGGTAGTCTCTGCCAGAGCCCTTTACACTGTCTGCCATAGAGCTCCTACCTGGCCCTGCTCTAGGGATCAAGCCAGCTCCTGCCAATGGAGCCCAGAGCGCTCCCTCCTTCGAGTCTCAGACTGTGCCAGCCACAGAGACTGTTTCCTCTGACAACTCTGCCTCTAGTACAGATACCCTGCTGGTAGCCCCAACAGCCTTTGATAGTCAGTTGCTGGAGACCTGTTGGACCATATAGTAGGACCTGTCTGCCAGCCTTTACCTGCCACTGTGTCCTGCCCTTAGTTATTAGCCAGGTCATGTTGCCAGGCCTTTAGGTGCCCCTGTCTTTAGCTCCCCAAAGGGTCAGGTGTCCCTGCTGCCCTATTAGCTAAGCAGTTTCCTGTCAGCTGACACCTTAGTAGTTTGGACTATTTCCTGCTGTTGGAACAAAGCAGCGTTCCATCAGTGACATTCACCTCTCTCCCAGGAGGACATTCTCACCACAGTGTGCTCCTGATGGGCTAAGTGTTCCTGCCTGGCTGCTACGGACAGCAGCTCCTCTACTCAACTAGAGCAGAGAAACCTTTACATCATTTAAGTAAGGGACTAGAGTTTATTTGTTATTAGTGGTTATGCCTAGCCAGGACCTCTGTTGATGAGGTGGCTTGATGGGGTGGCTAGACAGCCCTAGACATCTGTTCTCATGTTTGGGAAAGATATGTAAGTAAGAGTTAAGTAAGCATTAAGATAGTAAAGTTATGTTTTGAGCATTTCTTAGGAGTGAATTCACGGGCAGCTGTACAAAAGGCTGTGAAATATTTGTAGTTAATCATATCAGTAATGTTAGTTCTTCATATCAGAGCTATAGCTCTGCCCACCGGTGAAATGGAGCAGAGCATGCTGGGAGATCTCCCGCTCAGAGAAGAAGATCATCTCGAGAGAAGAAGTGAAGTGAGAGAAAGTTTCAGTCATCCTTGTCTTTTCCCACCAGTTAGCTTTTATTGTGTTAGTCAAGGCCAGTGTGCGCCCTTGTTGATATATAAGCGCCACGGTTAGATCCGCACCAGAGCAGATATTGTGCTCAACCAACACCATGCTCTGTAGTTTCTGAGAAACAACAAATCATTTGGTCAATTCAGAGATCTTTGTGGGGAATAGTGAGTCTGTACAGTGAACCATAAAGGTTTAATGCAAAAGCTGCCAATGGGCTTACAGTCACTGTGGAACATATTGTAGTTTGAGTAAAATGTTTGAATTTGCAACGAACCTTCACAAGGAATATCTGCAAATAGATTGTTTTTGCCAAAATTGTCCACATACATATTATTTAAGTAATTTAAAGCTTGGTCACAAATGGGTCTTCCAAATGGACAATAACCCCAAGCATACTTCCAAAGTTGTGGCAAAATGGCTTAAGGACAAAGTATTGGAGTGGCCATCACAAAGCCCTGACCTCAACCCTATATAAAATTTGTTGACAGAACTGAAAAAGTGTGTGTGTGAGCAAGTAGCCCTACAAACCTGACTCAGTTACACCAGCTCTGTCAGGAGGAATGGGCCAAAATTCACCCAACTTATTGTGGGAAGCCTGTGGAAGGCTACCCAAAATGTTTGACCCAAGTTAACCCAAGTTGACCCAAGTGTATGTAAACTTCCGACCCACTGGGAATGTGATGAAAGAAATAAAAGCTGAAATAAATCTCTCTATTATTCTGACATTTCACATTCTTAAAATAAAGTGGTGATCCTAACTGACCTAAAACAGAATTTTTACTTGGATTAAATGTCAGGAATTGTGAAAAACTTAGTTTTTTTTTTCTGAGGTCTTTGCTGATTTCTTTTGAGTTTCCCATGATGTCAAGCAAAGAGGCACTGAGTTTGAAGGTAGGCCTTGAAATACATCCACAGGTGCACCTCCAATTGTCTCAAATGATGTCAATTAGCCTTCTAAAGCCATGACATCATTTTCTGGAATTTTCCAAGCTGTTTAAATGCACAGTCAAATTAGTGTATGTAAACTTCTGACCAACTGGAATTGTGAAACGGTGAAATAATTGTTGGAAAAATTTCTTGTCATGTACAAAGTAGATGTCCTAACCGACTTTCCAAAACTATAGTTTGTTAACAAGAAATTTGTGGAATGGTTAAACGAGTTTTAATGACTCCAACCTAAGTGTATGTAAACTTCTGACTTCAACTGTAGATCCTAAGGTTAATTTACAGGACATAGCATGAACAAAGAGGCCTAGAAACCTAGGAAATACAGGATAAAATTACCAAGGTATTAAATTCCATTTATAATATCTAAAGGTGTAAACTTTCAACCCAAAACCAACCACCATTGTGCAATCAAACAACACCACGTTACAGTAACCTAAACACTCCCAGGCCCAATCTCCACAGGGTGTCACAGTATTTAAAGGCTTGTGTGGGGGATGAGACCTATGTAAATAAGCCAGAATTCCAGGGAGGACAATAGAACCTCTTTGCGGTTCAGATAGAAGGTACCGCAGAGATAATACATCCATGTAGATAGTATCAGAGTTTTCCTCCGTGAACAAGTTTCAGATGGATACCGTAGTATTATTCTGTCACATTCAATAGTCAGTCCTCTGGAAACTGGAGATGTATCCACTCAGTCAATTAGGCCTACTCCGAAACCCACAGCAACACATTCTTCTATGGACCAGTTTATGCCAAACTCTATGTCTGTAGAAAAACAAGGCCAAGTTGATATTGCATTGACTAAAATGATTGTCACCGATTTCCAGCCATTGTCGATCGTGGAGGACAGAGGTTTTAGAAATGATTATGTTATATAATTGTTATTATAGCAATAGTCTAAATCCAATGTACACCATTCCAAGCAGAAAAACGCTTTCAAAATCACTGATTCCACAACTGAACGAGAGCACACAGGCTTCAGTGCGGGAAAGATTCCAAAAAGCTACTGCAGTTTGCCTTACCACTGACTGCTGGACATCAAGGGTAACCACTCCTAACCACTGACTGCTGGACATCAAGGGTAACCACTCCTAACCACTGACTGCTGGACATCAAGGGTAACCACTTCTTACATGTCACTTCATTGAAGATTTCTCGATGTCTAGCTGTCTTCTGGACTGCTTTGAGTTCAGCGACAGACACACCTCAGAGAACTTGGCAGAGGAACTGTTGAGAGTGACCAGAGAATGGCAAGTAGATGGAAAAGTGGTCTGTTTTGTTAGCGACAATGCAGCTAACATAACCAAAGCCATGAAAATGTTTAAATGGACCCATCATTCATGTCTTGCCCACACAATCAACCTGATTGTAAGAGATGCTCTGAAGGTGATGAAGCCCACTGTGGACAAAGTGAAAGCAGCTGTGGAATACTTCCACAGGAGCACTGCAGGTGCTGAAAAACTAAAGTCTACACAACACCAGATGGGGATGCCTGAGCTGAGGCCTAAACAAGGTTGCACTACAAGGTGGAATTCAACATTTTATATGTTGAAGCAGGTTTCTTGAGTCAAAGGATGCCATCATCTCTACCCTGGCCACATCTGTTCTCTCTGGACTCAGTGTTTGCTCTTGCAAAGGTGTTTTATGTCGTCCGCTGGCGCCATGTGCTTGTTCCACTTTTTAATCGGATTTGACACCATAGTGACGCAGCTTTTGTTCACCATAACTTATTTAATCTGTAGTCTAATAAACTGCATGCTTTATCATGATGTTGTGAACATTTTTTACTCGATATGTAGGCTACTTTACTCACATAATCAGGTTGGATGGAAACCTGGTTAATGTCGAGCCATTTTGAGGATGCTGGAATTGTATTTTGGATGAACATGCGCAGGCCTACAGGAGACTTTTGAAGTAGCCCAATCAGATTAAAGCATTGTGAATGGTTATGTTTCTGCCACATATAAAAGTTAATACATTTTAAAGTAAATTATAAATATATAGGCTATATTGAAGCAATTGTTTCTCTGTACGCAAAGAATAGCTGCTCTTATTGTAGGGGATTGTAGAGGAGGCACACTGTAAGGCGTTACTGTAATTTCAACAGTAAAACACTGTAGAATGTACAGCAAAATACCTTAAATATATTTTACAGAATTCATTATGTTGCATTGTGGAAAAGACTCTATGGGCGGGAAAGAGTCTGGTGCATGAACATATTTTAAGGCGTCTTTTGTAAGAGGCTATAATTGTTGTACCTGTGAGTGAGAATGCTGTATGCCCAAATAATAGTGTAATATACTGTATTTTAGGAATTCTACAAACCTTGTCTTGAAACTCTCGATAACCTACCTATTGCTGCCAGTAATTTACTGTACTTCAGAATACAGTACTATACCGCAAAAACCTTTTGAACACTAGTGAGTGCATGGTATTGTTGCTTCTGACTTATTAACATATTTTGTGGTGTGTCTTGTAAGAGGATATATTTGTTGCACCCATTAGTGAGAATTCTGTACGAATTTAACTAATATGTGGGAATGGTTCCCAAAAATGTAATTTATATAGGGGACAGATCAGAGTGGCAGCAAAACCTTTAACGGTTGATGTCCTATTGATCTGTTTCACCCTGGCAGTTTAGAAGTCTTTGTTAAAGCAGAAAGTGCAAGGGATATAAACACCAAATATCTACGCTGTAATATATAATTAAATATTCACTATAGCAATTATTGAGTTGTTTTCAATACAAATAAAAACGAAAGTACTGTATTGCTGTTTTGCTATATATTTAATGCAGTATACTGTAAATTGTGGTTCATTTTGGGAAAATATTGTGGGAGGGGAAAGCATCGCTTGCTCATTAAGGGCTAGGTTGTTATAGCACTGTTTCCAGTAAAATCACCATTTTAAAATCAGTGTGGGTTGTTATAGCTCTGTTTACAGTAAAATCACCTGTTAAAATCAGGGGTAGGTTGTTATAGTTCTGTTTACAGTAACATCACCATTTAAAATCAGAGGTAGATTGTTATAGCTCTGCCAGGCTCACTTGGCGACGTGTGTGTAATATTTCAGCTCCTATCTATGTTATGTCCTGAGAAGAGTTCCTTTAACCACCTCAACTTAAACAGGTTAAACAATAGTTCTGACACTGGCTTACACTATGGAAGAAAAACTTGCACCAGCCGAGTTTACTTTCACTTTTATTGTATGGGAGGGGCTTCTGCAAAAAAAGGTCCATATCTGATAGGTTCATTCAAACCCATGTGGGTTGGACACAGTAAAGAGGAAAATTCAAAATCTCAAGTGACTTCATAAGAGAACTCACATTTCCACCATGTCTCCTGCACTCTACAACTACCTGTTTATTCTACTGATAATCCTACCTAAAGGTGAGAGAATCCGTTTTATGCATGATATACTGCATTTGTCAGCTTTTTATTGACAAAATATTGCTGATACTGTTGTTTTTCATAGGAGATGTGCTTTACTGTTCAAATCTGTTTATTTCACAACACTAGATTCATAATTGAATTTATTTTTTTACTTTTCAGATACATTAAAAGCTATACAGATACATTTAATTATAGTAGTGTAGTGTAGTGAAATGCATGCATGTATAGTGTAGGGAAATTCCCTGTATTAACTGTACAGTGTAGTGAAAGTCCCTGTATAAACTATGGTTTAATCAGTGAACAAAGTAAGGGGATTGATCTATAGCCATAGTTCCTTATATTCACTGATGTCCACACATTCTGTAGTTTGTTACTTTAACAATTCAACACATGAACCCATACTGCAATCAGTTTACAGGTGCCTTCATTCATAACTTCCTAACGTCCTCCCGCCTAGATTGGACTTCCCCTACCTCCGTACTCATCCTTCTGACCATTATGAGTACAACACCACAATATTGTACTCTTTATACTGTATTGTATCCCATTAATGCAGTACTGTAAGTACTAAGTAGTGTGTAACTGTCTTCGTGCAGGGCTCTCTCATCTGGTGAGAACACAGCAGGTTGTCACAGCAACCCTGGGAGAAGATGCAGACTTAAACTGTGAGCTCATGAAACCCAAAGACGTGCGTCAAGTCACATGGCAAAAAGTGACAGCTGGGGAGAATGAAAATTTGGCCTCCTACAGCAAACACGGTCCCAATGTCAACCTACGTTTTAAGGGGAAAGTGGAGTTTGAAGACGAGGGACTGCAGAACTGCTCTATCATCATCAGAGGAGTGTCAAGAGGAGACGAGTCCTGCTACAAGTGTCTGTTTAACACCTTTCCAGAGGGAGCTATTAGTGGAACCACCTGCCTCAAAGTCAATGGTAAAATCTGATAACATAATGTACTGTAAATGATTGCCCCAGAAAAACTTGTTTTCAATTTCAGGGAGACATTTTATCAGATCATACATCCATACAAAATGGAATCAAATCAAATGTTATTGGTCACATACACATTTTTAGCAGATGCTATTGAGAGTGTAGTGAAATGCTTGTGTTCCTCACTCCAACAGTGCAGTAATATCTAACAATTCACAACAATACACAAGTCTAAAAGTAAAAGAATGGAATTAAGAAATATATAAATATTAGGATGAGCAATGTCGGAGTGGTATTGACTAAAATGCAGTATATACATGAAATAAGTAAAGCAGTATGTAAACATTATTAAAGTGACTAGTGTTCCATTATTAAAGTGGCCAGTGATTCCATGTCTATGTACAGTATATAGGGCAGCAGCCTCTGATGAGGAGTGGTTGAGTAACCGGGTGGTAGCTGGATAGTGATGGCGAATAATTTAGTAAATCATGTAAATGGAATAATTTAGTAAAATATGTAAATGAATACATAATAGTATTTACATTCACTGTGAACTGTGTTTGTTGTTGTTCTATAGAGCTGTATGGACCCTCACTCCTCATCACACAAACCAACAACAGTCACACCACTCTGTCCTGTTCTGCTACTGGACGACCTGTTCCTATAGTAACCTGGGATGACATCATGATAGAACATTCCACCATGGTTGATGTCACCCATCCCAATGGAACTGTCACTGTGACAACTACTGCAACAGTGGTAGTGTCCAGTCTAACTGACAAAAAGGTTAGGTGTGTTGCTTCACTATCCTTTGGTGGTTCCATCAAGGTGGTTTCAGAGGTGATTCCAGCTAGTGATCAAGCTTCATTTGCAGGTGAGAAATGGTTAGGATTAATAGCACCATCTTTTTAAAATGTCAATATATGAACTAGGCAAGTCAGTTAAGAACACATTCTTATTTACAATGACAAACAGTGAGTTAACTGCCTTGTTCAGGTGCAGAATGACAGATTTGTACCTTGTCAGGTCGGGGATTTGAGCTAGTAACCTTTTGGTTACTAGCCCACCGCTCTAACCACTAGGCTACCTGCTACCCTGAACATGACATGATCAGGATGATGTCATGATGATGTAGTGCCTGTGGTCATGATAAAGTACTGCCTGTGTTCACAATGAAGTACTAGCTGTGTTCATGATGAAGTACTGCCTGTGTTCATGATGAAGTACTTCCTGTGTTGATGATGAAGTAGTGCCTGTGTTCATGATGAAGTACTGCCTGTGTTCATGATGAAGTACTGTCTGTGTTCATGATGAAGTACTTCCTGTGTATTTCTGTGCTAGGTCAATCTCAGGTCTCTGATGATGACAGGATCAGTGGTAAGTGGTTGTTATTCTAATAATGACAGGTCATAATCAACCTATTGACTGGCTCTTTTCCTATTCAACTTTCAGGTGTGGTGCAGAGCCATATTTACATGTATGAGGCTTTGGTGTAGTGTACCTGGGAAGTTGATGTCTGTATTCTCTTGACATCTCTCTCATTCACAGGTACAGTGGTTGGTGCAGTGATGGGTGCAGTGTTGTGTTTAATGTGTCTCATCTCTGTATTCTGTGTAATATGGCGGCAAAATAGAAAAGATACCTCTTCCAGGTAGAGATACATTTTAAAAATCCTTAACTTAAAACAGTTACTATGAATTAAATATGTGATTTAGCTGCTTTCAGTTGACTTACCAGTTGATCTCTGATGTGCAGGGAAAAAAACATACCGGACCCTGAAAACAGCAAGACTCCTCTAAAGACACAACAGAACAGATCACCATCCAAACAGTAAGTCCCTAAAGAACATTTAAGGGATTGTGATTGATACCTATTTGAAAGAAAACATGAAACATGACAATTACATGTTCTGAGAATATTTGCTATACAGGTTAAAACACATTCTTCATGATTAAATATTTGCAATAAAATAATGAATACGATGTGGTTCTTGTCATTACATTGTTTATTTTGATTTATTTCAGTTTCACACCATCCTCCAGTCCATCACACATGTGAGTATCCCTACCACCTGGATAGATTAAAACACTTGTATTTGAAATAGCTTTTAAGATAAATAATACTGATAACAAAAAAGTATATTTATTTTTTCAGGTCACACTCAACCAACTCGTCAACCAAGCGTAGGATGAATAAGAAGTAGGCTTACTTAATATCTCAGTCTCTGATTGTCTTCTATATTTATCTCTCTCATTGAGCAAACTTTGGAATCATGTCTGTGGTCATAGAGTGGTCATGTTAACATCAGTCAATGACGTTAAAAACAAATTGTTCTTGTCAGTACATCTTTCAGGGACACACCAAACTCCAGTCCATCAATGTGAGTATTTTTACAACTTTATTTGGTTATCCCGATAGAAAGCTTGAAACAGACGATAGAGAATGTTACAAAAGCTTTGTATAAATTACAATGACCCAAAAATAAAACAGAACTCAAAAATTGCCTTTTTGTTTCAGGATAAAATCCCTCAGCTCGTCAGACAAGCGTATGATGCATCAAGCTCAGGAGGCTGTAAAAAGGTAGGTTTACACCTTCAGTCACTCTGCTGTAGTCTCTCTTGAGGAAGCAGCTCTGAAATGATGTACTGTTGAGGTGGTCATAGAGAAGTCATGTTCTCCTTATCATGCACTCAGCTGCATGTGAGTATCTCTGTTGCTCATCATGTTACATTTGTCAAAACAAACCACATTTCTGTTCTCTTTTTACAGTATCTCCATTCAAGAATCAGATGATGGTGTAACAAGGTGAGCTCAAATCATTCTAATTCAAAGATAGCACCAGAGGTCACATGAAATAAAATTAAGATGATCTTCTATTTATTATCTCTTATCTCCTACATTAAGCTAAGACTAATTGGCAGTTAAACATTTGGTCCCACAATGGCTGTCACATTTTGTCATTTCATCTTATTTCTGTAGGCTGTTTGTACAGAAGAAACACTCTTCCTCACAATGACCTGTGTATTTATCCATTTGAAATATTGCCATTTTGTTTGCTCTTTTTTCTCTCTCAGAAACCTTCTAGAAGATGACGACTACTGAGTGACTGTCACGAACCGGCTCAAAGCCTGTAACAAAGGGAGACAACGTGGAGATAAGGAGTAACAAAATATATATTTATTAACTAAAGCAACTAAGGAAAATATACAATGGTGTGTGTAATCAGTAATCAGTAGTGTAAGTGAATGTTTTGCATGCATGAATGTGATAATGCAGGGTGTTGAAAGGTGCCAAAGCAAACAAACAAAAGGCCACCAAGAACCACAACACAATATACAAAGGTGTCTGCATGGAGAGAGTCTCTTCCATGAATGTGGAAGAGGTATATTTATCCTGGGAGACACATGGCCCAGGTGTTTCCCATGAAGCTGACGACCCTCCCAACTCCACCCACATCCTAATAAGGAAACAAGAACAAAGACAGAATACGGCAGACAGAGTGGGAGGGTCGTCACATTCCCCCCCATAAAACCGGGGACCAACAAGGACCCCGGAACATCATACCAGCCTCTGCGTCCCAAATTGACACAGCCTCTGCGTCCCAAATTGATGAGGGGTTATGTGTTCACACCTCCACCTGCACCAACCAACCTCCTCAGACCTCAGCAACCTTTGCGCATAGGAAGCAATATTTAAGAGGAAAGAAGAACACAAGACCAGGAGGGAACAGACAGGAAAGATAGAACATGACAACCCGAAACAATGGTCAGTCACGTAAACATTCAGAAACATGGCACAAAAGACCAACAGCTACAAACTCCAACGAAAAGAACACCAGGGTCCTTCTTAATTTTTACAACCCCCAACGATTCATAGTCACTTCCAACAATTCATAGTCACTTCCAACAATTCATAGTCACTTCCAACAATTCATAGTCACTTCCAACAATTCATAGTCACTTCCAACAATTCATAGTCACTTCCAACGAAACAGAATTTCACTAATTTCAATCATTTAACCTTGTAGTGTTCAGCGATCTTCAACAGCTGTTCTTTAGTACATAATTCTAACAGGTCCTCTGATGGAAAGCGAATGAACTTGTATACATGAGACACCATAGTCATAAGTAAATAATCTCAACCCCTCTGCTGAGCACATCAGACCACAACCAGAGAAATGACAATCACCCTGAGCACCACAGAAGAGAGATGAGATACGGAGCTTCCCCAAAACCTACAATAACTCAACCCTAGTCTTCGTGCAGATTTGCGGTGGGTATTTACGCACTGTAGCCCGCTGGCAAGGAAATAGAACTCCCCAGCATGCTGGCAAATTCCACCAAGCCACGGATGTGCCCCCGAGACAACTGCTCAGTCCACAGACACTACACAAAAATAAACATTTAACCATGTCCAAAATTGAAACACGTCGCTAAGCCTAACAGGGGAAAAAGGCTATAGCTCCGGGTAGCAAGTTCCACTACCCCTACACAAATCTCCTACCAAGGTACACAGCCGATGTACTCACCTGCTCAGACTGACTTCCCAACAGAAAGTAGAACAAGAGTTTCCAGGCTAGGCAGGGCCTGGAAACTAACCATTATCCCTCTCCAACGCAGCACACAAACCAAACAACAAAGGCAACCAATAGTGGGCCGATCAAACTCAATATGCAAACCAAACACTTACCTCCACGGTCTCCCAAACCAATAGTTCAAAGATCCCGGATGAGCCCCCACTTGTCACGAACCGGCTCAAAGCCCGTAACAAAGGGAGACAACGTGGAGATAAGGAGTAACAAAATATATATTTATTAACTAAAGCAACTAAGGAAAATATACAATGGTGTGTGTAATCAGTAATCAGTAGTGTAAGTGAATGTTTTGCATGCATGAATGTGATAATGCAGGGTGTTGAAAGGTGCCAAAGCAAACAAACAAAAGGCCACCAAGAACCACAACACAATCTACAAAGGTGTCTGCATGGAGAGAGTCTCTTCCATGAATGTGGAAGAGGTATATTTATCCTGGGAGACACATGGCCCAGGTGTTTCCCATGAAGCTGACGACCCTCCCAACTCCACCCACCGGCATCCTAATAAGGAAACAAGAACAAAGACAGAATACGGCAGACAGAGTGGGAGGGTCGTCACAGTGACTCTCATCACATTGCCACACACACCAAATCACTATTGACTAATCTGGTTAATATGATAATTTTTTACTCAAAACTGTCTCTCTCACTTTCTTTACGTAAGCCATACCTTAATAGGGTTATTTACTGTCTGTGCCATATTCACATTAGTCACAGCTGCTGTTAGAAGTGTTCTTATAAGGTTGTTTTATCGATTTGTTTTATGTTTTTGTTGTCTCCGTGTCTGTTTTTCAGTGTTTAGATACATGAACGTTTCTGCTCTTCTTGTAGTATTTATTTTGCACTTCTCCAAACCTCCCTGTGATTCCAAAACAACCAATAAAACATTCATTCATTGTAAAAAGAAAAAAAAACAATGTAGCCTATTGTGTGAAAATATTTTAAACTGTCATGTCAATCTCATGGATTGTCAGTCCTTGGTTTGCATCTGTAGCTGTGTTGATGATTTTGAGAGTGGTTATTCTCCAGCTCCATCCCTCAGTTTGTGGCTGGGCTTGTTGGGCTAAAATTCAAACTTCCAGAATGTGGCACCATCTACTGTGTACTTATTAAACACACCAGAAATAAGAGTGAGAGTAGAACAGTAGAGTTCTCACCTCTTACATTAAGCAAGATTACTGGGACTGGCTCAGTGCATAACCTATAGACTATAAAGGCCAATTTAATATTGATCCGAACATGTGTTCCGGAGGCTCTGTTCTGAGGGTGAGGCGCAATTGTAGTGCCTCCCGGTGCTTGCGGAGGCAAAATCAAGCTCTGTCAAGCAATGCTGTGCGCCTCCAAAATGTTGTCACAATTCGGAGGGCTCGGTATAGCTCGGCATTGACATGATTGGTTGACGTTAGGTGGGGGCGGTACATCCTGTATAAACACAAACGCACTGCCTTGACAACAAACATGGATAACTTTGACGACAGGCTATCAGAACAAGTGCACAAATAAAAAACATATGTATGATACCTTGTGTTGGGATTTCAAAGACCCGAATGAGTGAACTCCTGGAAGGAGATCTGGGAGGTAATGGGCATAGATGTGGTAAAGAGGTAAATGGAATGCAGAACGCACTCAGAAGGAAGCTGTTTTGGCGCACATTCAACAAATCTAACAAAGTGGATATTTGTTAAATCTGTCATGATTGATGTATTGTAACAGGCCCACAATGTGTTACTAAAATCAGATTTGGATATAATTGGCTGTTTTCGCTGTAGGTTTAGAAAAATATATCTAAATTCTAACTCCCATAGGTATAAACTGGTCGCATCATGCTAGCATACAGACATCGGTGGTGGTAGTCAAAGTAGTTTCTAACTAATGCATTTGATTGATGACGATGACAGGAACATGTGTTAGGGTTGACATTCATATAAGTATTATACTTCGAGTTTTACCTCAACATAGCTATTGTTTGTGTATTTTACACTAACTGTACCCTAATTTAGCTGGGGGGCAATGGGGAGATTCGGGATGGAGATGCAGGTGGAAAACAGTGCAGCCTTTTTACTTCATACCTTCTTGGCTGAGCTCTTATGTCAAGCACCAGGAAACGGACTCCAACATCTCAGAAGAGGTAAGGTCTTTTCGTTTAGCCAATTGCTTGTACTGTGCCGGTCAAAAGGCTGGACACACCTACTCATTCAAGGGTTTTTCTTTATTTTTACTATTTTCTACATTGTAGAATAATTGTGAAGACATCAAAACTATGAAATAACACATATGGAATCATATAGTAACCAAAAAAGTGTTAGAAGAATCTCAAATATATTTTGATTTGTTTAAGTAGCCACCCTTTGCCTTGATGACAGCTTTGCACACTCTTGGCATTCTCTCAACCAGCTTCATGAGGTAGTCACCTGGATTGCATTTCAATTAACAGGTATGCCTTGTTAAGTTGATTTGTGGAATTGATTTCCTTAATGCGTTCAGTTGTGTTGTGACATGGTAGGGGTGGTATACAGATTATAGCCCTATTTGGTAAAAGACCAAGTCCCTATTATGGCAAGAACAGCTCAAATAAGCAAAGAGAAAGGACGGTCCATCTGTCAATACAGAACATTTCAAGAATGTTGAACGTTTCTTCAAGTGCAGTCGCAAAAAACATCAAGCGCTATGATGAAACAGGCTCTCATGAGGACCACCACAGGACAGGAAGACCCAGAGTTACCTCTGCTGCAGAGGATACGTTCATTAGAGTTAACTGCACCTTAAATTGCAGCCCAAATATATGCTTCACAGAGTTCAAGTAACAGACACATCTCAACATCAACTGTTCAGAGGAGACTGTGTGAATCAGGCCTTCATGGTCACGCAAAGAAACCACTACTAAAGGACACCAATAATCAGAAGAGACTTGCTTGGGACAAGAAACACAAGCAATGGACA
This sequence comes from Oncorhynchus kisutch, assembly GCF_002021735.2. Taxonomy (NCBI): domain Eukaryota; kingdom Metazoa; phylum Chordata; class Actinopteri; order Salmoniformes; family Salmonidae; genus Oncorhynchus; species Oncorhynchus kisutch. Next base: position 32,913 of record NW_022263687.1, read on the forward strand.
TTAGACCGGTGAAAAACTGTCCTTTGGTCTGATGAGTCCAAATTTGAGATTTTTGCTTCCAACCGCCATGTCTTTGTGAGACAGAGAGTAGGTAAACAGATGATCTCTGCATGTGTGGTTCCACTGTGAAGCATGGAGGAGGAGGTGTGAGGGTGCTTTGCTGGTGACACTGTGATTTATTTAGAATTCAAGGCACACTTAACCAGTATGGATACCACAGCATTCTGCAGGGATACGCCATCCCATCTGGTTTGCGCGTAGTGGGACTCTCCATTTGTTTTTCAACAGGACAATGACCCAACACACCTCCAGGCTGTGTAAGGGCTATTTGACAAAGAAGGAGAGTGATGGAGTGCTGCATCACATGGCCTGGCCTCCACATTCACCTGACCTCAACCCAATTGAGATGGTTTGGGATGAGTTGGACCGCAGAGTGAAGGAAAAGCAGCCAACAAGTGCTCAGCATATGTGGGAACTCCTTCAAGACTGTTGGACAAGCAGTCCAGGTAAGCTGGTTGAGAGAAGGCCAAGAGTGTGCAAAGCTGTCATCAAGGCAAAGGGTGGCTACTTTGAAAAATCTAAAATATTAAATATGTTTAGAATTATTTAACACTTTTTATGGTTACTACATGATTCCATTGTGTTATTTCATATTTTTGATGTCTTCATTATTATTCTACAATGTATAAACTAGTCAAAATAAAGACTCTTAAATGAGTAGGTGTGTCCAAACTGTTGACTGGTACTGTAATTAGCTGGATGGCTATAGAGTTTAGCCCAGAATCACTATTAGTGGTGCGATGCAGAAATGTATTGGATGCGTATTACAGCTCCCCGAATCGCACAAAGTATGAATATTCTGACTTCTGCAGAGGCAGCACTGCAGTAAATGCTGTATGGAATGCAAATGTTAGATTGACCATGCAGAGCCTTTAAGAATCAACCATCTGTTCACTAATCACTCTCTCTAAAAGCACATTTTAGCTTGATTCGAAAATGTGGTCCAGAGAGGATGTGACGCAATTGCAAAGCCTCTGGAGGTTCAGAGGTCAAATCAAGCTCCATACCACATCGCTGTGTTCTTTCCAAATTGTGTAACAATGCGGAAGCTCCGTATAGCGCAGTGTATCTCATTGACATGATTGGTTGACAGTAGGTGTGGGCGGGAAGTCCTGTAGAAACACAAACTCACTTCCTTAACAACAGCTCTGCTACGCAAAGCGCAAGAGGTATGAATGCCCTGACTTCTGCAGAGGCCGCATCGCAGTAAATCTGTATGGCCACTGCAGATATCAGATCAATATCCCAGTAAATCTGTATGGCCACTGCAGACATGGCATTGACCATGCAGAGCCTTTAAGTAGTGTTTATGTAGCTCTGTCTCAATGTGTTAAACCAGAGGATACTTACAGTAACAGACAGAATATGACTTGTATTGTTTTTGTAACAGATTTTTACTTCTGTTGAAAAGATTCATAATTGAAAAAGGTAGGGGACACATTAATATTACTGAGGTGTGCAGCAGGGAAACAGGCAAGGGACACCATGAAACAGTTAAGTCATTTAATAGACTGGCCCTGCATTCACAGAAGTACATAGAATACATACATTAGTTTTTGGGGGGGGGAAATGCAGTTGTAATAAATCCGAATATAAATCACATATTGTTCTTTTGTTTGTTTTATTATCAATATGTATAATAATATGTGTATAAAACATACAATATGTTACAAATTTGAAATTTTCTAAAGTTACAGTTTGAATATAGAGGCAGTTTTACAACAGTACACTGACACCTGGTGGAAAAGTTTATGACTTTGATATCAGGTGATCTCCACAGAAACATGCTTTGTTCTATCAGAAAGCAACAACAGAACAGCTATAATTATTTTGAAACATGTATTTAACAATTGTATTTCCATAACAGATGTGCAGCCTGCAGACAGTATGTGTTGATATATACAACCACCACAGAAGATCTACAGTAAAGGAGAGGCTGATGTATGGCAAGTCAGACAGGAAAAAAATAGGCAGACTTTCAAAGGGCCTTTTCATACCTTGCACAGTAAATGTATATCTACCACTCCACTGTATAAGCTGTATGCTACAAAAATGTGTCTAATACCATGTCATCATTGGTCAACAGTGCAAGAGGATCAGGGTCAGGGGTTAAGCAGCTGGAGAGTTGAGTAAAGCCCATTGGTTTTCCTTGTGAATGTGCTGTAGGGCTCAATGTCCCGTTGCTCCTCCTACAAAGACATAAACCATATGTCACCGCATTACACTGTAATGTCATATGGGACTGCAACCTGTTCTCAGAGCATTTCGTATAAAACATCAAATATGTTACAAATTTGAAATGTATATGTTATGAATTGTAGCTAAATGGCTAATGGTAGCTAGCTGGCTAATGTTAGCTAGACCAGCGTTTAGGGTTAAATATAGGAGTTATGGTTAATGTTAGGGTTAGTTAAAAGGGTTAGGGTTGGAGTTAGGGGAAGGGTTAGCTAACATGCTACGTAGTTGCAAAGTAGCTGAAAAGTTGCTAAAATGCTAAAGTTGTCTGTGAGGAGATTTGAACTCACAACCTTTGGGTTGCTGATGTTCACATTATACGCATGTTATACGACCACCCATCCAACCAACCAGCCTACTTTTGTTTTTGCCAAAACTAACCATCTGTTTTATGTAACCATACCAAACATAGCGTACTAAGTTGAGTGTCCCGGGTTACATTTACTATGTTACGTCTAGTCTATGAGACCAGGCTGGGGGCTGTGGAAAATTCTAATAAATTGGCAGATTTAATTCCCAGGACATTAGCTAACATTCCCATTAAAGGAAATATTCACCCATTTTGAATGTTATATTGTTTTTGTATATCTCTGAGTGATCAGAGATCATTTCATGTTTTCATGTGTGTCTGAATTATTGCGGTTCATGCAGGTAGAACTTCGGTCAGTATGATTTAGCATTGTGTTAATGTGTCTCTCGCTACACTGGAAGTTAATATGACTTTTAGATCGTGAAAACATCTATCATACGTGTCAGAATCTAATACTGGCCGATGTCATAACGCGGAAGGTAGTCTTCTCTCGAATAAGCCATTGATGATCTTTTTGCGATATTCCTACCTCGAGAAATGTGTTAAATCTAACACATTTCTCCTATTTGGCTGCATCTTCAGTCCAGGGTGCATTGCACGGTGTCGTTGTGAATGTCAGACTCCACTCTGTGAGGCACATCGATCTGCAGGTTAAACATGGCGAGATTGTAGACTCCTAAATTGATAGTGCAGTTTGTTTAGGCTACTATGCTGATAGTGTCTTTGCTATTATTGTGTGTAGCTACGTTTGCCAGCTAGCTAGCCAGTCAGCTCATAATAGCGACAGCATTGCATTGTGGATTTTGTAGTTAACAGATTTTCACATGAAACGCCAAAATGAAAAATATAGTGTTATTTCATTTAGTAAATTATGGGAATGAGTGATTTTTCCTTTAAATTCTAGTTAGGGTTAATTAGACATTTTGGGACAATCTAATTAATGTTCTAGGAACGTTCACAGAACCAATTTTGGTTTGTTGGGTAGTCTCTGAAGATGCCTTCTTATGACTAACATGCACCAGCTAGCAATAACAGGTGTAAACAAATAACAAAAAAACATAAATAGTGTTGTTGTGGCACCTCCTTGACGTTTCCAGACACTTGTAGCTGTGTTCTGTTGAGCAATACATAAGAAGACTGAATTAACATAGCACAAAATTAAACATGTTTTACACAGCACATTTGTGGAGAATTTTTTTCTCTCTCACCACTCTCACTTTTGACAGGAAGTGAGAAGTGAAAAGCCACAGCAGTGTTGTGATTAGACACTAGTGACCCAACTCAATTCAATACTTATTTTCCACCATAATTTGCAAATAAATTCATAAAAAATCCTACAATGTGATTTTCTGGATTTTTTTTCTCTCATTTTGTCTGACATAGTTGAAGTGTACCTATGATGGAAATTACAGGTCTCTCTCATCTTTTTAAGTGGGAGAACTTGCACAATTGGTGGCTGACTAAATACTTTTTTGCCCCACTGTATGTAAACTTCCGACTTTAACTGTATTTGAGAATGCACCATTCTTACTAAGTAATTATTAAAATACAAAAAGGCTGACAAACACTCATTACAGCAACTCTTTTACCAAGCTATTAGTATTATCTGACCTGAGATGAATTTTCCTCATGATTACGCCACCAAACACCAGGACAGCTACACATGCTGCAACGCCTGTTATCATCCCCAAATAGAAGAGACTGTTGTCTGTGGCCTGTTGCACTTGGGCTCCTGAGAAAGGGGAAATATATATGATGATCTTGTATGTTTCTCTTCCACCATCTTGTTCATTTACATTAAGGCATCGTGTTGTTGACATTCTCCATTTTAAGACAGTATTACATGCACTGATGAGAAAATCTAATATTGTGACTATAGAGATTCTCTCAGCTCTGTCAGATGTAACTTTATGACAGATGTTACAAAACAAAACAACAAAACAAAGGTAAGCCAAATACAGTTGAAGTCAGAAGTTTACATACACTTAGGTTGGAGTCATTGAAACTCGTTTTTCAACCACTCCACACATTTTTTATTAACAAACTATAGGTTTGGCAAGTCGGTTAGGACATCTACTTTGTGCATGACACAAGTAATTTTTCCAACAATTGTTTACAGACAGATTATTTCACTTATAATTCACTATCACAATTCCAGTGGGTCAGAAGTTTACATACACTAAGTTGACTGTGCCTTTTAAACAGATTGGAAAATTCCAGAAAATGATGTCATGGCTTTAGAAGCTTCTGATAAGCTAATTGACATAATTTGAGACAATTGGAGGTGTATCTGTGAATGTATTTCAAGGCCTAGCTTCAAACTCAGTGATTCTTTGCTTGACATCATGGGAAAATCAAAAGAAATCAGCCAAGACCTGAGAAGAAAAAATGGTAGACCTCCACAAGTCTGGTTCATCCTTGGGAGCAATTTCCAAACACCTGAAGGTACCAGGCTCATCTGTACAAACAATAGTATGCAAGTATAAACACCATGGGACCACGCAGCCGTCATACCGCTCAGGAAGGAGACGCATTCTGTCTCCTAGAGATGAACGTACTTTGGTGCGAAAAGTGAAAATCAATCTCAGAACAACACAAGGACCTTGTGAAGATGCTGGAGGAAACAGGTACAAAAGTATCTATATCCACAGTAAAACGAGTCCTATATCGACATAACCCGAAAGGCCGCTCAGCAAGGAAGAAGCCACTGCTCCAAAACCGCCATAAAAAAGCCAGACTACGGTTTGCAACTGCACATGGAGACAAAGATCGTACATTTTAGAGAAATGTCCTCTGGTCTAATGAAACAAAAATAGAACTGTTTGGCCATAGTGACCGTCGTTATGTTTGGAGGAAAAAGGGGAAGCTTGCAAGCCAAAGAACACCATCCCAACCGCGAAGCACGGGGGTGGCAGCATCCTCTTTTGGGGGTGCTTTGCTGCAGGAGGGACTGCTGCACTTCACAAAATAGATGGCATCATGAGGGAAAGAAAATTATGTGGATATATTGAAGTAACATCTCAAGACATCAGTCAGGAAGTTAAAGCTTGGTCACAAATGGGTCTTCTAAATGGACAATGACCCCAAGCATACTTCCAAAGTTGTGGCAAAATGGCACCTCTCTGGGATATGTGGGAAGGTAGTTTCCCACCTCGCCAACAGCCAGTGAAATTGCATGGCGCCAAATTCAAAACAACAGAAATCCGATAATTAAATTCCTCAAACATACAAGTATTTTACACCATTTTAAAGATAAACTTCTTGTAAACCCAGCCACAGGGTCCGATTTCAAATAGGCTTTACGGCGAAAGCACACCAAACGATTATGTTAGGTCAGCACCTAGTCACAGAAAACCAAGCAGCCATTTTCCAGCCAAGGAGAGGGCTAACAAAATTCAGAAATAGCGATTACATGAATCACTAACCTTTGATGATCTTCATCAGATGGCACTCACAGGACTTCATGCTACACAATAAATGTGTGTTTTGTTCGATAACGTTAATCTTTGTCGAAAAATCTCATTTGAAATTGGTGTGTTATGATCAGAAATGCATTGTCTCAAACAAACATCCGGTGAAAGTGCAGAGAGCCACATCAAATTACAGAAATACTCATAATAAACTTTGATAAAAGACACAAGTGTTATGCATGGAAATATAAACTTCTCCTTAATGCAACCGCTATGTCAGATTTCAAAAACACCTTGCGATTATGTTAGGTCAGCGCTAGTCACAGAAAAACATCCAGCCATTTTCCAAAGAAGGAGAGGTGTCAGAAATAGCGTTATAAATTTTCACTTACCTTTGATGATCTTGATCGGAATGCACTCCCAGGAATCCCAGTTCCACAATAAGTGTTTGTTTTGTTCGATAAAGTCCATAATTTATGTCCAAATACCTCCTTTTTGTTTGCACGTTTAGCCCAGTAATCCAAATGCATAATGCGTGATCACTTGTTCAGACGAAATGTCAAAAAAAGTATATTACAGTTCGTAGAAACATGTCAAACGATGTATAGAATCAATCTTTAGGATGTTTTTATCATAAATCTTCAATAATGTTCCAACCGGAGAATTCCTTTGTCTTTAGAGATGCAATGGAACGCAGCTACCTCTCACGGGCGGGCGCGGGATCCGCTCATGGCACTCTGCCAGACCTCTGGCTCAAACAGCTCTCATTCTCTCCTCCTTCACAGTATAAGCCTGAAACAAGGTTATAAAGACTGTTGACATCTAGTGGAAGCTTTAGGAAGTGCAATATGACCACATAGACACTGTATATTCGATAGACGATGACTTGAAAAACTGCAAACCTCAGATTTCCCACTTCCTGGTTGGATTTTTTTTCTCAGGTTTTTGCCTGCCATATGAGTTCTGTTATACTCACAGACATCATTCAACTTCAGAGTGTTTTCTATCCAAATCCAAAGCATATTCTAGCTTTTGGGCCTGAGTAGCAAGCAGTTTACTCTGGGCACCTTATTATCCAAGATACTCAATACTGCCCCCCAGTCCCAAAGAAGTTAAGGACAACAAAGTCAAGGTATTGAAGTGGCCATCATAAAGCCCTGACCTCAATCCCATAGAAAATCTGAGGGCAGAACTGAAAAAGCGTGTGCGAGCAAGGAGGCCTACAAACCTGACTCAGTTACACCAGCTCTGTCAGGAGGAATGGGCCAAAATTCACCCAACTTAATTGTGGGAAGCTTGTAGAAGGCTACCCGAAACGTTTGACCCAAGTTAAACAATTTAAAGGCAATGCTACCAAATACTAATTAAGTGTATATAAACTTCTGACCCACTGGGAATGTGATGAAAGAAATAAAAGCTGAAATAAATCATTCTCTCTACTATTATTCTGACATTTCACATTCTTAAAATAAAGTGGTGATCCTAACTGACCTAAAACATGGAATTTTTACTAGGATTAAATGTCAGGAATTGTGAAAAACTGAATTTAAATGTATTTGGCTTAGGTATATGTAAACTTCCGACCTAAACTGTACATATTACATATTGAAGGTACTTTTGCACATTACATACACTACCATTCAAAAGTTTGGGGTTTTTGTCAATTTTTTTGTCCATTAAAATAACATCAAATTGATCAGAAATATAGTGAAGACTTTGTTAATGTTGTAAATGACTATTGTAGCTGGAAACAGCAGATTTGTTATGGAACATCTATGTAGGCGTACAGAGGCACATTATCAGCCACCAATCACTCCTGTGTTCCAATGGCACGTTGTGTTAGCTAATCAAAGTTTATCATTTTAAATGGCCAATTGATCATTAGAAAACCTTTTGCAATTATGTTAGCACAGCTGAAAACTGTTGTCCTGATTTTAAAGAAACTGGCCTTCTTTAGACTAGTTTAGTATCTGGAGCATAAGCATTTGTGGGTTCGATTACAGGCTCAAAATAGCCAGATACAAAGAACTTTCTTCTGAAACTCGTCAGTCTATTCTTGTTCTGAGAAACTAAGGCTATTCCATGCGAGAAATTGCCAGGAAACTGAAGATCTCGTCCAACACTGTGTACTACTCCCTTCACAGAACAGCGCAAACTGGCACTAACCAGAATAGAAAGAGTGGGAGGCCACGGTGCATAATTGAGCAAGAGGACAAGTACATTAGTGTCTAGTTTGAGAAACAGACACCTCACAAGTCCTCAACTGGCAGCTTCATTAAATAGTACCCGCAAAACACCAGCCTCAACGTCAACAGTGAAGAGGCGACTCTGGGATGCTGGCAGAGTTGCAAAGAAAAAGCCATATCTCAGACTGGCCAATAAAAAGAAAAGATTAAGATGGGCAAAAAAAACACAGACACTGGACAGAGGAAGATTGGAAAAAAGTGTAATGGACAGACAAATCTACGTTTCAGGTGTTCAGATCACAAAGAAAAACATTTGTTAGATGCAGAAAAAATGAAAATATGCTGAAGGAGTGTTTGACGCCATCTGTCAAGCATGGTGGAGGCAATGTGATGGTGTGGGGGTGCTTTGGTGGTGGTAAAGTGGGAGATTTGTACAGGGTGAAAGGGATCTTGAAGAAGGAAGGCTATCACTCCATTTTGCAATACCATGCCATACCCTGTGGATGGCACTTAATTGGAGCCAATTTCCTGCTACAACAGGACAATGACCCAAAGCACAGCTCCAAACTATGCAATAACTATTTAGGGAAGAAGCAGTCAGCTGGTATTCCTTCTATAATGGAGTGGCCAGCACAGTCACCGGATCTCAACCCTATTGAGCTGTTGTGGGAGCAGCTTGACCGTATGGTACGTAAGAAGTGCCCATCAAGCCAATCCAACTTGTGGGAGATGCTTCAGGAAGCATGGGGTGAAATCTTGATTTCCTCAACAAATTGACAACTAGAATGCCAAAAGGTCTGCAAGGCTGTAATTGCTGCAATTGGAGGATTCTTTGACAAAAGCAAATCTTGAAGGACACAATTATTATTTCAATTAAAAATCATTATTTATAACCTTATCAACGTCTTGACTATATTTCCTATTCATTTTGCAACTCATTTCATGTATGTTTTCATGGAAAACAAGGACATTTCTAAGTGACCCCAAACGTTTGAACGGTAGTGTACATTCCACTAAATATGTGGTGATTAGACATTGTGCTGGGGTTCATTTTTTATTATTGTGAACAATCCCATCAGACCAAACACTTACCATTGACAGAAATATGTATGTCTATATAATCCCGTCCCCCATTATATCCACACTGACAGGTGTAGTTGCCTTCATCAGATGGTTGTATGTTGGTGATGTGTAGACACACTCTGTCATTCTCTATCTGTAGTGTGACTCTGGGGTCACAAGAGCTGTTGGTATGATTTGTCTCAACGTCGTGTGAAACTCTACACTCGTGACCTCCACTTATAACTCTATTTTTGTGACATACTACAGTACTGATGTCAGTGAGAGTTTGCTTTGAGCAGAGAAGAGTGGCATCTGCTCCTCTGGTCTCCAATATTTTATTTTGAGTCACTGTAAACAGGAAAGGACATGAACCTTGAGTGTTTTTTCATAAGAAAATATTAAGTAGTGAAGTAAAAAAACATTTTACAATAAAACGGCATTTGAATAAAATAATAATAAATAGACATTTCAGAATGTTAATGAAATATAAATATAGAACTTTACCTTGTGCATAACTAAACTCCTATTGTTAATGGAATAATGGAAATGCGTCACAAATGCAACATCTGAGGACTGGTGCTCTTTTCTTTCTTCCATGTTGCATAATGATGTGTGTGTCAGAGAAAAAGACAAATATCCCTCTTACCTTCAACAGCTGAGCATTGACCCAGCAGCAGCAAAAGCAGGGAAAGCCTGAATATATTTCCACACATACTGACCAACTGCATAACCAAATGTTACTCCAATATTTTCTGTTCAGACTGACAGCAGAACAAAAGTCAAACTAAAGCAAAGTCCTTTTGACTGGTTTGACCCAGTTACATGATCTGATGCTATCTGAGAGGAGGAAGTGGTGCTGTGTAAATGTATTCTAGCTTCTATGTGTGACTTTCACAATGACAATACTTCTCTTGGGCTGTGTCTAGGGGCTATGCAGTGCAACCACCACGTACTGCATAACAATAAATACACATGTCAAGAGGTCCAATTCCTGCTCTATCAACAATGATAGATTCTGACAGCACCCCAAGACTGAGGGGGGTATATCAAGTAATTGATGGTTAGAACTGGTCCTCCAGGTTAATAACAGGAAATTAGCCAAGTGCTATGTTTCTATTTCTGATATATTATTATAATCATTCAATTAAATTATTACTGGGGGAAAATGTGTACGCATAGCATGCGCCAAGTTTACTAATCTCTTTTTGTAGGTACGCAGTCTTTTCAGAAATGGCACACGCATATATTTAGTGTAACATACTATGGCACTGCTGAGTGCTGATGTTTATTGTGCTGATCAAATGGACATCTTGTACTAGCATCACATGTAGGCTATCTACAGCACACTAAAGGTCTCACTTCTGAAGATAATGTTACATAGTCATCTGCACCTCCCCCCATTTGATCTCACTTCTCAGAGCTTCAAAACAGACCAAATATGGTAGGTGTGAAAGCTAACCTAGACCTGTGTCGAGTTGATGTGCTCCTTTTGGCCCATTTCAGCCACATACTTTAGTGGTGGCCATTCGTCTTGTGTCCCTCCAGGATGTAACAGTCTGAAGCTGAACGATGATGTATAAGACTGTTGATGATGTATATGACTGTTGGTTCACAGTCCATAAAATGTGCCTCCTCGTATGGCTTGTTGCTTTTGGTGACTAATAACAAGCTGAAAAATGGCATATCCAGTATCATAACATTATATAAAGTAACCTCAGTTACTTTAGTCTTATCTGTGCACCCACCATTACTCGGCTCCATCTCTGAGGACTGAGAGGGCTGGAAAGGAAGCCTGGGTGACTTCTATTGAAGTCTTTATCATACCAGACTGTTATTCAAATGACCATTTCCTATTTTACTGGCCTGAATCTGCTTGGTGGCTGGGAGGTGTAGTAGGTTGACAGTGGAGCTGACCTGTTAGCAGTGATTGCCCTTCATCAAGGAGATGCAGCAGGCAACTAGCAGGCAGCTGAGGCAGCTGAGCCAGAACTTGACCAAGGATGCTGGGTATTTGGGTGGGCAGCTAGCACAGAGACCGAACTGATCAGTCTGCACTGCAGCATAAACTGGGGAGATAGATGCTGGGTAACCAAGGAGTGGTCAATAATAAGTTAATAAAATAAAAAATCATCCTAATATATGTAATCTTGTCAAATAAGTCAAATAGGTTATCAAGAATGGCTAGCTTATTTCAGGGCATTTGTGGTTGTTTCCTCACAATCTCTGGCCACGAAACAGCCAACAATGTTGTTTTACCTCCTGGACAGCAGAGGGCAATACCACGTTCTCCTCCCTTCAAATTGGTCAATTGTTAGATTCTACATCGGTGGTCTTTACTAAATCTGTCAGAGGTCCTCCCGTGTGCTTTACACCGGGTACAGAGTTTAACAGTCCAGTTAAACATTTATGCAGGGAAGTACCATAAATTATGATTTGGTTGTTGGCATATTAGTAACGTTAAAGTGTAGCTAGCTCAGAGCAGTCTGGTTTGACTTTGTAAGCTTTGTTTGCCGTGTCTACTGCACAAGTTAGCTATCTATTCGGTTTGCTTGATAACAATGTCTGTGTTTGATGGCTAGCTAACGTTACCTAGCAAGCAACGATGAGCCTACTGTCTATTCTGCAGTCAGCTTAACGTCTATTCTGTTTTGGACTAATCATACAGTCTATGACAATGTTATAACACGGACTTTGCTGAAATTGTATTTTGCTTGCTGCTCAGAAACGTTAATCTCTTTCTGTTTCGCTTGCCAATGCAACGCTGTGTCGTTCATGGCGTGTAAACGTTATCCTTCTGCTTTCACTAGTCACTGATCATGAAAAGTTCAAAGGAAGCTGTGCAGACTGCTGCCAAGGAGTTCCTGCAGTTCGTGAACAAAGGAGTGGTCTCCATACCACGGTAAGAACAAGTCATTGTCACGGCACAATATAGGGACAAAGAGAAATACTGTAAATCCAGTGTCAACACTAAATACATTTTTGATCAAGAAGCATGGAACATTGGGAGACTGAGTTGACTACCTTCCATGGACATTGAGATGAGATAGATATCTTGCAGGCGGATGTCCTCTTTCTGAGCCCTGTACTGATGCCAGTTTTATTGTGCAGCCTACCTTGCACTCTGATCCATGTACAGTCCATTCACACTATCCTTGGCCTAGATTCCTCCTGAGATCTCTCAAAGCCATTCTATTATCCAGGGGTGCAACTTTGGTTTCAGAAGTGGGGGTGGGGGGGGGGGGGGGTGTAACTTTTTCTTTTGTTGTATTTTTTTTTATCAAGTCTGATAAACACTCAACAGCCTACCCGGCCGCCCAGAGGTGTCTGCATTGTCCTTAAGCATACCATTGCCTCATTTTGTATCACATTCCAATTCTAAAACTGAGGGGACAAAAATGCCCTATCAGAATGTGGGGGGACATGCCCGTCCCCAATGAATATTGCACCCCTGCTGTTATCAGTCAATTAATTGATATGTCCCCTGGTTTCACAGGCTGTAAACTCATAAAAGGAATGAGGTGGCTTGAAGTTAATGT
>NW_022263688.1:0-45705 GCF_002021735.2 Oncorhynchus kisutch
AAATAAGCACTTTTCCTAAAAGAAGCTCTAAATCAAGTTTGAATGCACGTCTGAGATACAAAATGTTTTCTGTTCTTGTTTAGGTTCGAGATGTAAATGAAACACCGTGGACACGACTTTTCAGCAAGTTGCAACATTGAATGCAGAAATAAGCACTTTTCCATAAACAAGCTCTAAATCATGTTTGAAGCACTCTGGATAAAAAATGTTTTTGTTATGTTATTCGAGATGTTATAAAACACTGTAGACTGTTTTCAGCAAGTTACAACATTGAAATGCAGAAATAAGCCATTTTCCATAAAACAAGCTCTAAATCATGTTTGATGCACTCTGGATATCCAATTTTTGCTGTGCTGTTCTAGCTTGAGATGAAATGAACACCGTGGACAGTTTTCAGCAGTTGCAACATTGAAATGCAGAAATAAGCACTTTTCCATAAACAAGCTCTAAATCATGTTTGAAGCACTCTGGATAAAAAAATGTTTTTGTTATGTTTATTCGAGATGTTATGAAAACACTGTAGACTGTTTTCAGCAAGTTACAACATTGAAATGCAGAAATAAGCACTTTTCCCATAAACAAGCTCTAAATCATGTTTTGATGCACTCTGGATATCCAATTTTGCTGTGCTGTGTCTAGCTTGAGATGAAATGAACCCGTGGACAGTTTTCAGCAAGTTGCAACATTGAAATGCAGAAATAAGCACTTTTCCATAAACAGCCTCTAAATCATGTTTGAAGCACTCTGGATAAAAAAATGTTTTTGTTATGTTTATTCGAGATGTTATGAAAACACTGTAGACTGTTTTCAGCAAGTTACAACATTGAAATGCAGAAATAAGCACTTTTCCATAAACAAGCTCTAAATCATGTTTTGATGCACTCTGGATATCCAATTTTTGCTGTGCTGTGTCTAGCTTGAGATGAAATGAACCCGTGGACAGTTTTCAGCAAGTTGCAACATTGAAATGCAGAAATAAGCACTTTTCCATAAACAAGCTCTAAATCATGTTTGAAGCACTCTGGATAAAAAAATGTTTTTGTTATGTTTATTCGAGATGTTATGAAAACACTGTAGACTGTTTTCAGCAAGTTACAACATTGAAATGCAGAAATAAGCACTTTTCCATAAACAAGCTCTAAATCATGTTTTGATGCACTCTGGATATCCAATTTTTGCTGTGGCTGTGTCTAGCTTGAGATGAAATGAACGCCGTGGACAGTTTTCAGCAAGTTGGCAACATTGAAATGCAGAAATAAGCACTTTTCCATAAACAAGCTCTAAATCATGTTTGAAGCACTCTGGATAAAAAAATGTTTTTGTTATGTTATTCGAGATGTTATGAAAACACTGTAGACTGTTTTCAGCAAGTTACAACATTGAAATGCAGAAATAAGCACTTTTCCATAAACAAGCTCTAAATCATGTTTTGATGCACTCTGGATATCCAATTTTTGCTGTGCTGTGTCTAGCTTGAGATGAAATGAACGCCGTGGACAGTTTTCAGCAAGTTGCAACATTGAAATGCAGAAATAAGCACTTTTCCATAAACAAGCTCTAAATCATGTTTGAAGCACTCTGGATAAAAAATGTTTTGTTATGTTTATTCGAGATGTTATGAAAACACTGTAGACTGTTTTCAGCAAGTTACAACATTGAATGCAGAAATAAGCACTTTTCCATAAACAAGCTCTAAATCATGTTTTGATGCACTCTGGATATCCAATTTTGCTGTGCTGTGTCTAGCTTGAGATGAAATGAACGCCGTGGACAGTTTTCAGCAAGTTGCAACATTGAAATGCAGAATAAGCACTTTTCCATAAACAAGCTCTAAATCATGTTTGAAGCACTCTGGATAAAAAAATGTTTTTGTTATGTTTATTCGAGATGTTATGAAAACACTGTAGACTGTTTTCAGCAAGTTACAACATTGAAATGCAGAAATAAGCACTTTTCCATAAACAAGCTCTAAATCATGTTTTGATGCACTCTGGATATCCAATTTTTGCTGTGCTGTGTCTAGCTTGAGATGAAATGAACGCCGTGGACAGTTTTCAGCAAGTTGCAACATTGAAATGCAGAAATAAGCACTTTCCATAAACAAGCTCTAAATCATGTTTGAAGCACTCTGGATAACAAATGTTTGTTGCTTATGTCTAGTTCGAGATGTTATGAAAACACCGTAGGACAGTTTTCAGCAAGTTACAACATTGAAATGCAGAAATAAGCACTTTTCCATAAACAAGCTCTAAATCATGTTTGATGCACTCTGGATATCCAATTTTTGCTGTGCTGTGTCTAGTTGAGATGAAATGAACGCGTGGACAGTTTCAGCAAGTTGCAACATTGAAATGCAGAAATAAGCACTTTTCCATAAACAAGCCTAAATCATGTTTGAAGCACTCTGGATAAAAATGTTTTTGTTATGTTTATTCGAGATGTTATGAAAACACTGTAGACTGTTTTCAGCAAGTTACAACATTGAAATGCAGAAATAAGCACTTTTCCATAAACAAGCTCTAATCATGTTTTGATGCACTCTGGATATCCAATTTTTGCTGTGCTGTGTCTAGCTTGAGATGAAATGAACGCCGTGGACAGTTTTCAGCAAGTTGCAACATTGAAATGCAGAAATAAGCACTTTTCCATAAACAAGCTCTAAATCATGTTTGAAGCACTCTGGATAAAAAAATGTTTTTGTTATGTTTATTCGAGATGTTATGAAAACACTGTAGACTGTTTTCAGCAAGTTACAACATTGAAATGCAGAAATAAGCACTTTTCCATAAACAAGCTCTAAATCATGTTTGATGCACTCTGGATATCCAATTTTTGCTGTGCTGTGTCTAGCTTGAGATGAAATGAACGCCGTGGACAGTTTTCAGCAAGTTGCAACATTGAAATGCAGAAATAAGCACTTTTCCATAAACAAGCTCTAAATCATGTTTGAAGCACTCTGGATAAAAAAATGTTTTTGTTATGTTTATTCGAGATGTTATGAAAACACTGTAGACTGTTTTCAGCAAGTTACAACATTGAAATGCAGAAATAAGCACTTTTCCATAAACAAGCTCTAAATCATGTTTTGATGCACTCTGGATATCCAATTTTTGCTGTGCTGTGTCTAGCTTGAGATGAAATGAACGCCGTGGACAGTTTTCAGCAAGTTGCAACATTGAAATGCAGAAATAAGCACTTTTACATAAACAAGCTCTAAATCATGTTTGAAGCACTCTGGATATCCAATTTTTGCTGTGCTGTGTCTAGGTTGAGATGAAATGAACACCGTGGACAGTTTTCAGCAAGTTGCAACATTGAAATGCAGAAATAAGCACTTTTCCATAAACAAGCTCTAAATCATGTTTGAAGCACTCTGGATAAAAAAATGTTTTTGTTATGTTTATTCGAGATGTTATGAAAACACTGTAGACTGTTTTCAGCAAGTTACAACATTGAAATGCAGAAATAAGCACTTTTCCATAAACAAGCTCTAAATCATGTTTTGATGCACTCTGGATATCCAATTTTTGCTGTGCTGTGTCTAGCTTGAGATGAAATGAACGCCGTGGACAGTTTCAGCAAGTTGCAACATTGAAATGCAGAAATAAGCACTTTTCCATAAACAAGCTCTAAATCATGTTTGAAGCACTCTGGATAAAAAAATGTTTTTGTTATGTTTATTCGAGATGTTATGAAAACACTGTTAGACTGTTTTCAGCAAGTTACAACATTGAAATGCAGAAATAAGCACTTTCCATAAACAAGCTCTAAATCATGTTTTGATGCACTCTGGATATCCAATTTTTGCTGTGCTGTGTCTAGCTTGAGATGAAATGAACACCGTGGACAGTTTTCAGCAAGTTGCAACATTGAAATGCAGAAATAAGCACTTTTCCATAAACAAGCTCTAAATCATGTTTGAAGCACTCTGGATAAAAAATGTTTTTGTTATGTTTATTCGAGATGTTATGAAAACACTGTAGACTGTTTCAGGCAAGTTACAACATTGAATGCAGAAATAAGCACTTTTCCATAAACAAGCTCTAAATCATGTTTTGATGCACTCTGGATATCCAATTTTTGCTGTGCTGTGTCTAGCTTGAGATGAAATGAACACCGTGGACAGTTTTCAGCAAGTTGCAACATTGAAATGCAGAAATAAGCACTTTTCCATAAACAAGCTCTAAATCATGTTTGAAGCACTCTGGATAAAAAATGTTTTTGTTATGTTTATTCGAGATGTTATGAAAACACTGTAGACTGTTTTCAGCAAGTTACAACATTGAAATGCAGAAATAAGCACTTTTCCATAAACAAGCTCTAAATCATGTTTTGATGCACTCTGGATATCCAATTTTTGCTGTGCTGTGTCTAGCTTGAGATGAAATGAACCCGTGGACAGTTTTCAGCAAGTTGCAACATTGAAATGCAGAAATAAGCACTTTTCCATAAACAAGCTCTAAATCATGTTTGAAGCACTCTGGATAAAAAAATGTTTTGTTATGTTTATTCGAGATGTTATGAAAACACTGTAGACTGTTTTCAGCAAGTTACAACATTGAAATGCAGAAATAAGCACTTTTCCATAAACAAGCTCTAAATCATGTTTTGATGCACTCTGGATATCCAATTTTTGCTGTGGCTGTGTCTAGCTTGAGATGAAATGAACGCCGTGGACAGTTTTCAGCAAGTTGCAACATTGAAATGCAGAAATAAGCACTTTTCCATAAACAAGCTCTAAATCATGTTTGAAGCACTCTGGATAAAAAATGTTTTTGTTATGTTTATTCGAGATGTTATGAAACACTGTTAGACTGTTTTCAGCAAGTTACAACATTGAAATGCAGAAATAAGCACTTTTCCATAAACAAGCTCTAAATCATGTTTTGATGCACTCTGGATATCCAATTTTTGCTGTGCTGTGTCTAGCTTGAGATGAAATGAACGCCGTGGACAGTTTTCAGCAAGTTGCAACATTGAAATGCAGAAATAAGCACTTTTCCATAAACAAGCTCTAAATCATGTTTGAAGCACTCTGGATAAAAAAATGTTTTTGTTATGTTTATTCGAGATGTTATGAAAACACTGTAGACTGTTTTCAGCAAGTTACAACATTGAAATGCAGAAATAAGCACTTTTCCATAAACAAGCTCTAAATCATGTTTTGATGCACTCTGGATATCCAATTTTTGCTGTGCTGTGTCTAGCTTGAGATGAAATGAACGCCGTGGACAGTTTTCAGCAAGTTGCAACATTGAAATGCAGAAATAAGCACTTTTACATAAACAAGCTCTAAATCATGTTTGAATGCACTCTGGATATCCAATTTTTGCTGTGCTGTGTCTAGGTTGAGATGAAATGAACACCGTGGACAGTTTTCAGCAAGTTGCAACATTGAAATGCAGAAATAAGCACTTTTCCATAAACAAGCTCTAAATCATGTTTGAAGCACTCTGGATAAAAAAATGTTTTTGTTATGTTTATTCGAGATGTTATGAAAACACTGTAGACTGTTTTCAGCAAGTTACAACATTGAAATGCAGAAATAAGCACTTTTCCATAAACAAGCTCTAAATCATGTTTTGATGCACTCTGGATATCCAATTTTTGCTGTGCTGTGTCTAGCTTGAGATGAAATGAACGCCGTGGACAGTTTTCAGCAAGTTGCAACATTGAAATGCAGAAATAAGCACTTTCCATAAACAAGCTCTAAATCATGTTTGAAGCACTCTGGATATCCAATTTTTGCTGTGCTGTGTCTAGGTTGAGATGAAATGAACACCGTGGACAGTTTTCAGCAAGTTGCAACATTGAAATGCAGAAATAAGCACTTTTCCATAAACAAGCTCTAAATCATGTTTGAAGCACTCTGGATAAAAAAATGTTTTTGTTATGTTTATTCGAGATGTTATGAAAACACTGTAGACTGTTTTCAGCAAGTTACAACATTGAAATGCAGAAATAAGCACTTTTCCATAAACAAGCTCTAAATCATGTTTTGATGCACTCTGGATATCCAATTTTGCTGTGCTGTGTCTAGCTTGAGATGAAATGAACGCCGTGGACAGTTTTCAGCAAGTTGCAACATTGAAATGCAGAAATAAGCACTTTTCCATAAACAAGCTCTAAATCATGTTTGAAGCACTCTGGATAAAAAAATGTTTTGTTATGTTTATTCGAGATGTTATGAAAACACTGTAGACTGTTTTCAGCAAGTTACAACATTGAAATGCAGAAATAAGCACTTTTCCATAAACAAGCTCTAAATCATGTTTTGATGCACTCTGGATATCCAATTTTTGCTGTGCTGTGTCTAGCTTGAGATGAAATGAACGCCGTGGACAGTTTTCAGCAAGTTGCAACATTGAAATGCAGAAATAAGCACTTTTCCATAAACAAGCTCTAAATCATGTTTGAAGCACTCTGGATAAAAAAATGTTTTTGTTATGTTTATTCGAGATGTTATGAAAACACTGTAGACTGTTTTCAGCAAGTTACAACATTGAAATGCAGAAATAAGCACTTTTCCATAAACAAGCTCTAAATCATGTTTTGATGCACTCTGGATATCCAATTTTTGCTGTGCTGTGTCTAGCTTGAGATGAAATGAACGCCGTGGACAGTTTTCAGCAAGTTGCAACATTGAAATGCAGAAATAAGCACTTTTACATAAACAAGCTCTAAATCATGTTTGAAGCACTCTGGATATCCAATTTTTGCTGTGCTGTGTCTAGGTTGAGATGAAATGAACACCGTGGACAGTTTTCAGCAAGTTGCAACATTGAAATGCAGAAATAAGCACTTTTCCATAAACAAGCTCTAAATCATGTTTGAAGCACTCTGGATAAAAAATGTTTTTGTTATGTTTATTCGAGATGTTATGAAAACACTGTAGACTGTTTTCAGCAAGTTACAACATTGAAATGCAGAAATAAGCACTTTTCCATAAACAAGCTCTAAATCATGTTTTGATGCACTCTGGATATCCAATTTTTGCTGTGCTGTGTCTAGCTTGAGATGAAATGAACACCGTGGACAGTTTTCAGCAAGTTGCAACATTGAAATGCAGAAATAAGCACTTTTCCATAAACAAGCTCTAAATCATGTTTGAAGCACTCTGGATAAAAAAATGTTTTTGTTATGTTTATTCGAGATGTTATGAAAACACTGTAGACTGTTTTCAGCAAGTTACAACATTGAAATGCAGAAATAAGCACTTTTCCATAAACAAGCTCTAAATCATGTTTTGATGCACTCTGGATATCCAATTTTTGCTGTGCTGTGTCTAGCTTGAGATGAAATGAACAGCCGTGGACAGTTTCAGCAAGTTGCAACATTGAAATGCAGAAATAAGCACTTTTCCATAAACAAGCTCTAAATCATGTTTGAAGCACTCTGGATAAAAAAATGTTTTTGTTATGTTTATTCGAGATGTTATGAAAACACTGTAGACTGTTTTCAGCAAGTTACAACATTGAAATGCAGAAATAAGCACTTTTCCATAAACAAGCTCTAAATCATGTTTTGATGCACTCTGGATATCCAATTTTTGCTGTGCTGTGTCTAGCTTGAGATGAAATGAACGCCGTGGACAGTTTTCAGCAAGTTGCAACATTGAAATGCAGAAATAAGCACTTTTCCATAAACAAGCTCTAAATCATGTTTGAAGCACTCTGGATAAAAAAATGTTTTTGTTATGTTTATTCGAGATGTTATGAAAACACTGTAGACTGTTTTCAGCAAGTTACAACATTGAAATGCAGAAATAAGCACTTTTCCATAAACAAGCTCTAAATCATGTTTTGATGCACTCTGGATATCCAATTTTTGCTGTGCTGTGTCTAGCTTGAGATGAAATGAACACCGTGGACAGTTTTCAGCAAGTTGCAACATTGAAATGCAGAAATAAGCACTTTTCCATAAACAAGCTCTAAATCATGTTTGAAGCACTCTGGATAAAAAAATGTTTTTGTTATGTTTATTCGAGATGTTATGAAAACACTGTAGACTGTTTTCAGCAAGTTACAACATTGAAATGCAGAAATAAGCACTTTTCCATAAACAAGCTCTAAATCATGTTTTGATGCACTCTGGATATCCAATTTTTGCTGTGGCTGTGTCTAGCTTGAGATGAAATGAACACCGTGGACAGTTTTCAGCAAGTTGCAACATTGAAATGCAGAAATAAGCACTTTTCCATAAACAAGCTCTAAATCATGTTTGAAGCACTCTGGATAAAAAAATGTTTTTGTTATGTTTATTCGAGATGTTATGAAAACACTGTAGACTGTTTTCAGCAAGTTACAACATTGAAATGCAGAAATAAGCACTTTTCCATAAACAAGCTCTAAATCATGTTTTGATGCACTCTGGATATCCAATTTTTGCTGTGCTGTGTCTAGCTTGAGATGAAATGAACACCGTGGACAGTTTCAGCAAGTTGCAACATTGAAATGCAGAAATAAGCACTTTTCCATAAACAAGCTCTAAATCATGTTTGAAGCACTCTGGATAAAAAAATGTTTTGTTATGTTTATTCGAGATGTTATGAAAACACTGTAGACTGTTTTCAGCAAGTTACAACATTGAAATGCAGAAATAAGCACTTTTCCATAAACAAGCTCTAAATCATGTTTTGATGCACTCTGGATATCCAATTTTTGCTGTGCTGTGTCTAGCTTGAGATGAAATGAACGCCGTGGACAGTTTTCAGCAAGTTGCAACATTGAAATGCAGAAATAAGCACTTTTCCATAAACAAGCTCTAAATCATGTTTGAAGCACTCTGGATAAAAAAATGTTTTTGTTATGTTTATTCGAGATGTTATGAAAACACTGTAGACTGTTTTCAGCAAGTTACAACATTGAAATGCAGAAATAAGCACTTTTCCATAAACAAGCTCTAAATCATGTTTTGATGCACTCTGGATATCCAATTTTTGCTGTGCTGTGTCTAGCTTGAGATGAAATGAACGCCGTGGACAGTTTTCAGCAAGTTGCAACATTGAAATGCAGAAATAAGCACTTTTCCATAAACAAGCTCTAAATCATGTTTGAAGCACTCTGGATAAAAAAATGTTTTGTTATGTTTATTCGAGATGTTATGAAAACACTGTAGACTGTTTTCAGCAAGTTACAACATTGAAATGCAGAAATAAGCACTTTTCCATAAACAAGCTCTAAATCATGTTTTGATGCACTCTGGATATCCAATTTTTGCTGTGCTGTGTCTAGCTTGAGATGAAATGAACGCCGTGGACAGTTTTCAGCAAGTTGCAACATTGAAATGCAGAAATAAGCACTTTTCCATAAACAAGCTCTAAATCATGTTTGAAGCACTCTGGATAAAAAAATGTTTTTGTTATGTTTATTCGAGATGTTATGAAAACACTGTAGACTGTTTTCAGCAAGTTACAACATTGAAATGCAGAAATAAGCACTTTTCCATAAACAAGCTCTAAATCATGTTTTGATGCACTCTGGATATCCAATTTTTGCTGTGCTGTGTCTAGCTTGAGATGAAATGAACACCGTGGACAGTTTTCAGCAAGTTGCAACATTGAAATGCAGAAATAGCACTTTTCCATAAACAAGCTCTAAATCATGTTTGAAGCACTCTGGATAAAAAAATGTTTTTGTTATGTTTATTCGAGATGTTATGAAAACACTGTAGACTGTTTTCAGCAAGTTACAACATTGAAATGCAGAAATAAGCACTTTTCCATAAACAAGCTCTAAATCATGTTTTGATGCACTCTGGATATCCAATTTTGCTGTGCTGTGTCTAGCTTGAGATGAAATGAACACCGTGGACAGTTTTCAGCAAGTTGCAACATTGAAATGCAGAAATAAGCACTTTCCATAAACAAGCTCTAAATCATGTTTGAAGCACTCTGGATAAAAAAATGTTTTTGTTATGTTTATTCGAGATGTTATGAAAACACTGTAGACTGTTTTCAGCAAGTTACAACATTGAAATGCAGAAATAAGCACTTTTCCATAAACAAGCTCTAAATCATGTTTTGATGCACTCTGGATATCCAATTTTTGCTGTGCTGTGTCTAGCTTGAGATGAAATGAACGCCGTGGACAGTTTTCAGCAAGTTGCAACATTGAAATGCAGAAATAAGCACTTTTCCATAAACAAGCTCTAAATCATGTTTGAAGCACTCTGGATAAAAAAATGTTTTTGTTATGTTTATTCGAGATGTTATGAAAACACTGTAGACTGTTTTCAGCAAGTTACAACATTGAAATGCAGAAATAAGCACTTTTCCATAAACAAGCTCTAAATCATGTTTTGATGCACTCTGGATATCCAATTTTTGCTGTGCTGTGTCTAGCTTGAGATGAAATGAACGCCGTGGACAGTTTTCAGCAAGTTGCAACATTGAAATGCAGAAATAAGCACTTTTCCATAAACAAGCTCTAAATCATGTTTGAAGCACTCTGGATAAAAAAATGTTTTTGTTATGTTTATTCGAGATGTTATGAAAACACTGTAGACTGTTTTCAGCAAGTTACAACATTGAAATGCAGAAATAAGCACTTTTCCATAAACAAGCTCTAAATCATGTTTTGATGCACTCTGGATATCCAATTTTTGCTGTGCTGTGTCTAGCTTGAGATGAAATGAACGCCGTGGACAGTTTTCAGCAAGTTGCAACATTGAAATGCAGAAATAAGCACTTTTACATAAACAAGCTCTAAATCATGTTTGAAGCACTCTGGATATCCAATTTTTGCTGTGCTGTGTCTAGGTTGAGATGAAATGAACACCGTGGACAGTTTTCAGCAAGTTGCAACATTGAAATGCAGAAATAAGCACTTTTCCATAAACAAGCTCTAAATCATGTTTGAAGCACTCTGGATAAAAAAATGTTTTTGTTATGTTTATTCGAGATGTTATGAAAACACTGTAGACTGTTTTCAGCAAGTTACAACATTGAAATGCAGAAATAAGCACTTTTCCATAAACAAGCTCTAAATCATGTTTTGATGCACTCTGGATATCCAATTTTTGCTGTGCTGTGTCTAGCTTGAGATGAAATGAACGCCGTGGACAGTTTCAGCAAGTTGCAACATTGAAATGCAGAAATAAGCACTTTTACATAAACAAGCTCTAAATCATGTTTGAAGCACTCTGGATATCCAATTTTGCTGTGCTGTGTCTAGGTTGAGATGAAATGAACACCGTGGACAGTTTTCAGCAAGTTGCAACATTGAAATGCAGAAATAAGCACTTTTCCATAAACAAGCTCTAAATCATGTTTGAAGCACTCTGGATAAAAAAATGTTTTTGTTATGTTTATTCGAGATGTTATGAAAACACTGTAGACTGTTTTCAGCAAGTTACAACATTGAAATGCAGAAATAAGCACTTTTCCATAAACAAGCTCTAAATCATGTTTTGATGCACTCTGGATATCCAATTTTTGCTGTGCTGTGTCTAGCTTGAGATGAAATGAACGCCGTGGACAGTTTTCAGCAAGTTGCAACATTGAAATGCAGAAATAAGCACTTTTCCATAAACAAGCTCTAAATCATGTTTGAAGCACTCTGGATAAAAAAATGTTTTTGTTATGTTTATTCGAGATGTTATGAAAACACTGTAGACTGTTTTCAGCAAGTTACAACATTGAAATGCAGAAATAAGCACTTTTCCATAAACAAGCTCTAAATCATGTTTTGATGCACTCTGGATATCCAATTTTTGCTGTGCTGTGTCTAGCTTGAGATGAAATGAACGCCGTGGACAGTTTTCAGCAAGTTGCAACATTGAAATGCAGAAATAAGCACTTTTACATAAACAAGCTCTAAATCATGTTTGAAGCACTCTGGATATCCAATTTTTGCTGTGCTGTGTCTAGGTTGAGATGAAATGAACACCGTGGACAGTTTTCAGCAAGTTGCAACATTGAAATGCAGAAATAAGCACTTTTCCATAAACAAGCTCTAAATCATGTTTGAAGCACTCTGGATAAAAAAATGTTTTGTTATGTTTATTCGAGATGTTATGAAAACACTGTAGACTGTTTTCAGCAAGTTACAACATTGAAATGCAGAAATAAGCACTTTTCCATAAACAAGCTCTAAATCATGTTTTGATGCACTCTGGATATCCAATTTTTGCTGTGCTGTGTCTAGCTTGAGATGAAATGAACGCCGTGGACAGTTTTCAGCAAGTTGCAACATTGAAATGCAGAAATAAGCACTTTTACATAAACAAGCTCTAAATCATGTTTTGAAGCACTCTGGATATCCAATTTTTGCTGTGCTGTGTCTAGGTTGAGATGAAATGAACACCGTGGACAGTTTTCAGCAAGTTGCAACATTGAAATGCAGAAATAAGCACTTTTCCATAAACAAGCTCTAAATCATGTTTGAAGCACTCTGGATAAAAAAATGTTTTTGTTATGTTTATTCGAGATGTTATGAAAACACTGTAGACTGTTTTCAGCAAGTTACAACATTGAAATGCAGAAATAAGCACTTTTCCATAAACAAGCTCTAAATCATGTTTTGATGCACTCTGGATATCCAATTTTTGCTGTGCTGTGTCTAGCTTGAGATGAAATGAACGCCGTGGACAGTTTTCAGCAAGTTGCAACATTGAAATGCAGAAATAAGCACTTTTACATAAACAAGCTCTAAATCATGTTTGAAGCACTCTGGATATCCAATTTTTGCTGTGCTGTGTCTAGGTTGAGATGAAATGAACACCGTGGACAGTTTTCAGCAAGTTGCAACATTGAAATGCAGAAATAAGCACTTTTCCATAAACAAGCTCTAAATCATGTTTGAAGCACTCTGGATAAAAAAATGTTTTTGTTATGTTTATTCGAGATGTTATGAAAACACTGTAGACTGTTTTCAGCAAGTTACAACATTGAAATGCAGAAATAAGCACTTTTCCATAAACAAGCTCTAAATCATGTTTTGATGCACTCTGGATATCCAATTTTTGCTGTGCTGTGTCTAGCTTGAGATGAAATGAACGCCGTGGACAGTTTTCAGCAAGTTGCAACATTGAAATGCAGAAATAAGCACTTTTCCATAAACAAGCTCTAAATCATGTTTGAAGCACTCTGGATAAAAAAATGTTTTTGTTATGTTTATTCGAGATGTTATGAAAACACTGTAGACTGTTTTCAGCAAGTTACAACATTGAAATGCAGAAATAAGCACTTTTCCATAAACAAGCTCTAAATCATGTTTTGATGCACTCTGGATATCCAATTTTTGCTGTGCTGTGTCTAGCTTGAGATGAAATGAACGCCGTGGACAGTTTTCAGCAAGTTGCAACATTGAAATGCAGAAATAAGCACTTTTACATAAACAAGCTCTAAATCATGTTTGAAGCACTCTGGATATCCAATTTTTGCTGTGCTGTGTCTAGTTGAGATGAAATGAACACCGTGGACAGTTTTCAGCAAGTTGCAACATTGAAATGCAGAAATAAGCACTTTTCCATAAACAAGCTCTAAATCATGTTTGAAGCACTCTGGATAAAAAAATGTTTTTGTTATGTTTATTCGAGATGTTATGAAAACACTGTAGACTGTTTTCAGCAAGTTACAACATTGAAATGCAGAAATAAGCACTTTTCCATAAACAAGCTCTAAATCATGTTTTGATGCACTCTGGATATCCAATTTTTGCTGTGCTGTGTCTAGCTTGAGATGAAATGAACACCGTGGACAGTTTTCAGCAAGTTGCAACATTGAAATGCAGAAATAAGCACTTTTCCATAAACAAGCTCTAAATCATGTTTGAAGCACTCTGGATAAAAAAATGTTTTTGTTATGTTTATTCGAGATGTTATGAAAACACTGTAGACTGTTTTCAGCAAGTTACAACATTGAAATGCAGAAATAAGCACTTTTCCATAAACAAGCTCTAAATCATGTTTTGATGCACTCTGGATATCCAATTTTTGCTGTGCTGTGTCTAGCTTGAGATGAAATGAACGCCGTGGACAGTTTTCAGCAAGTTGCAACATTGAAATGCAGAAATAAGCACTTTTCCATAAACAAGCTCTAAATCATGTTTGAAGCACTCTGGATAAAAAAATGTTTTTGTTATGTTTATTCGAGATGTTATGAAAACACTGTAGACTGTTTTCAGCAAGTTACAACATTGAAATGCAGAAATAAGCACTTTTCCATAAACAAGCTCTAAATCATGTTTTGATGCACTCTGGATATCCAATTTTTGCTGTGCTGTGTCTAGCTTGAGATGAAATGAACGCCGTGGACAGTTTTCAGCAAGTTGCAACATTGAAATGCAGAAATAAGCACTTTTCCATAAACAAGCTCTAAATCATGTTTGAAGCACTCTGGATAAAAAAATGTTTTTGTTATGTTTATTCGAGATGTTATGAAAACACTGTAGACTGTTTTCAGCAAGTTACAACATTGAAATGCAGAAATAAGCACTTTTCCATAAACAAGCTCTAAATCATGTTTTGATGCACTCTGGATATCCAATTTTTGCTGTGCTGTGTCTAGCTTGAGATGAAATGAACGCCGTGGACAGTTTTCAGCAAGTTGCAACATTGAAATGCAGAAATAAGCACTTTTACATAAACAAGCTCTAAATCATGTTTGAAGCACTCTGGATATCCAATTTTTGCTGTGCTGTGTCTAGGTTGAGATGAAATGAACACCGTGGACAGTTTTCAGCAAGTTGCAACATTGAAATGCAGAAATAAGCACTTTTCCATAAACAAGCTCTAAATCATGTTTGAAGCACTCTGGATAAAAAAATGTTTTTGTTATGTTTATTCGAGATGTTATGAAAACACTGTAGACTGTTTTCAGCAAGTTACAACATTGAAATGCAGAAATAAGCACTTTTCCATAAACAAGCTCTAAATCATGTTTTGATGCACTCTGGATATCCAATTTTTGCTGTGCTGTGTCTAGCTTGAGATGAAATGAACGCCGTGGACAGTTTTCAGCAAGTTGCAACATTGAAATGCAGAAATAAGCACTTTTCCATAAACAAGCTCTAAATCATGTTTGAAGCACTCTGGATAAAAAATGTTTTTGTTATGTTTATTCGAGATGTTATGAAAACACTGTAGACTGTTTTCAGCAAGTTACAACATTGAAATGCAGAAATAAGCACTTTTCCATAAACAAGCTCTAAATCATGTTTTGATGCACTCTGGATATCCAATTTTTGCTGTGCTGTGTCTAGCTTGAGATGAAATGAACACCGTGGACAGTTTTCAGCAAGTTGCAACATTGAAATGCAGAAATAAGCACTTTTCCATAAACAAGCTCTAAATCATGTTTGAAGCACTCTGGATAAAAAAATGTTTTTGTTATGTTTATTCGAGATGTTATGAAAACACTGTAGACTGTTTTCAGCAAGTTACAACATTGAAATGCAGAAATAAGCACTTTTCCATAAACAAGCTCTAAATCATGTTTTGATGCACTCTGGATATCCAATTTTTGCTGTGCTGTGTCTAGCTTGAGATGAAATGAACAGCCGTGGACAGTTTTCAGCAAGTTGCAACATTGAAATGCAGAAATAAGCACTTTTCCATAAACAAGCTCTAAATCATGTTTGAAGCACTCTGGATAAAAAAATGTTTTTGTTATGTTTATTCGAGATGTTATGAAAACACTGTAGACTGTTTTCAGCAAGTTACAACATTGAAATGCAGAAATAAGCACTTTTCCATAAACAAGCTCTAAATCATGTTTTGATGCACTCTGGATATCCAATTTTTGCTGTGCTGTGTCTAGCTTGAGATGAAATGAACGCCGTGGACAGTTTTCAGCAAGTTGCAACATTGAAATGCAGAAATAAGCACTTTTCCATAAACAAGCTCTAAATCATGTTTGAAGCACTCTGGATAAAAAAATGTTTTTGTTATGTTTATTCGAGATGTTATGAAAACACTGTAGACTGTTTTCAGCAAGTTACAACATTGAAATGCAGAAATAAGCACTTTTCCATAAACAAGCTCTAAATCATGTTTTGATGCACTCTGGATATCCAATTTTTGCTGTGCTGTGTCTAGCTTGAGATGAAATGAACGCCGTGGACAGTTTTCAGCAAGTTGCAACATTGAAATGCAGAAATAAGCACTTTTACATAAACAAGCTCTAAATCATGTTTGAAGCACTCTGGATATCCAATTTTTGCTGTGCTGTGTCTAGCTTGAGATGAAATGAACACCGTGGACAGTTTTCAGCAAGTTGCAACATTGAAATGCAGAAATAAGCACTTTTCCATAAACAAGCTCTAAATCATGTTTGAAGCACTCTGGATAAAAAAATGTTTTTGTTATGTTTATTCGAGATGTTATGAAAACACTGTAGACTGTTTTCAGCAAGTTACAACATTGAAATGCAGAAATAAGCACTTTTCCATAAACAAGCTCTAAATCATGTTTTGATGCACTCTGGATATCCAATTTTTGCTGTGCTGTGTCTAGCTTGAGATGAAATGAACGCCGTGGACAGTTTTCAGCAAGTTGCAACATTGAAATGCAGAAATAAGCACTTTTCCATAAACAAGCTCTAAATCATGTTTGAAGCACTCTGGATAAAAAAATGTTTTTGTTATGTTTATTCGAGATGTTATGAAAACACTGTAGACTGTTTTCAGCAAGTTACAACATTGAAATGCAGAAATAAGCACTTTTCCATAAACAAGCTCTAAATCATGTTTTGATGCACTCTGGATATCCAATTTTTGCTGTGCTGTGTCTAGCTTGAGATGAAATGAACACCGTGGACAGTTTTCAGCAAGTTGCAACATTGAAATGCAGAAATAAGCACTTTTCCATAAACAAGCTCTAAATCATGTTTGAAGCACTCTGGATAAAAAAATGTTTTTGTTATGTTTATTCGAGATGTTATGAAAACACTGTAGACTGTTTTCAGCAAGTTACAACATTGAAATGCAGAAATAAGCACTTTTCCATAAACAAGCTCTAAATCATGTTTTGATGCACTCTGGATATCCAATTTTTGCTGTGCTGTGTCTAGCTTGAGATGAAATGAACACCGTGGACAGTTTTCAGCAAGTTGCAACATTGAAATGCAGAAATAAGCACTTTTCCATAAACAAGCTCTAAATCATGTTTGAAGCACTCTGGATAAAAAAATGTTTTTGTTATGTTTATTCGAGATGTTATGAAAACACTGTAGACTGTTTTCAGCAAGTTACAACATTGAAATGCAGAAATAAGCACTTTTCCATAAACAAGCTCTAAATCATGTTTTGATGCACTCTGGATATCCAATTTTTGCTGTGCTGTGTCTAGCTTGAGATGAAATGAACGCCGTGGACAGTTTTCAGCAAGTTGCAACATTGAAATGCAGAAATAAGCACTTTTCCATAAACAAGCTCTAAATCATGTTTGAAGCACTCTGGATAAAAAAATGTTTTTGTTATGTTTATTCGAGATGTTATGAAAACACTGTAGACTGTTTTCAGCAAGTTACAACATTGAAATGCAGAAATAAGCACTTTTCCATAAACAAGCTCTAAATCATGTTTTGATGCACTCTGGATATCCAATTTTTGCTGTGCTGTGTCTAGCTTGAGATGAAATGAACGCCGTGGACAGTTTTCAGCAAGTTGCAACATTGAAATGCAGAAATAAGCACTTTTCCATAAACAAGCTCTAAATCATGTTTGAAGCACTCTGGATAAAAAAATGTTTTTGTTATGTTTATTCGAGATGTTATGAAAACACTGTAGACTGTTTTCAGCAAGTTACAACATTGAAATGCAGAAATAAGCACTTTTCCATAAACAAGCTCTAAATCATGTTTTGATGCACTCTGGATATCCAATTTTTGCTGTGCTGTGTCTAGCTTGAGATGAAATGAACACCGTGGACAGTTTTCAGCAAGTTGCAACATTGAAATGCAGAAATAAGCACTTTTCCATAAACAAGCTCTAAATCATGTTTGAAGCACTCTGGATAAAAAAATGTTTTTGTTATGTTTATTCGAGATGTTATGAAAACACTGTAGACTGTTTTCAGCAAGTTACAACATTGAAATGCAGAAATAAGCACTTTTCCATAAACAAGCTCTAAATCATGTTTTGATGCACTCTGGATATCCAATTTTTGCTGTGCTGTGTCTAGCTTGAGATGAAATGAACGCCGTGGACAGTTTTCAGCAAGTTGCAACATTGAAATGCAGAAATAAGCACTTTTCCATAAACAAGCTCTAAATCATGTTTGAAGCACTCTGGATAAAAAAATGTTTTTGTTATGTTTATTCGAGATGTTATGAAAACACTGTAGACTGTTTTCAGCAAGTTACAACATTGAAATGCAGAAATAAGCACTTTTCCATAAACAAGCTCTAAATCATGTTTTGATGCACTCTGGATATCCAATTTTTGCTGTGCTGTGTCTAGCTTGAGATGAAATGAACGCCGTGGACAGTTTTCAGCAAGTTGCAACATTGAAATGCAGAAATAAGCACTTTTCCATAAACAAGCTCTAAATCATGTTTGAAGCACTCTGGATAAAAAAATGTTTTTGTTATGTTTATTCGAGATGTTATGAAAACACTGTAGACTGTTTTCAGCAAGTTACAACATTGAAATGCAGAAATAAGCACTTTTCCATAAACAAGCTCTAAATCATGTTTTGATGCACTCTGGATATCCAATTTTTGCTGTGCTGTGTCTAGCTTGAGATGAAATGAACGCCGTGGACAGTTTTCAGCAAGTTGCAACATTGAAATGCAGAAATAAGCACTTTTACATAAACAAGCTCTAAATCATGTTTGAAGCACTCTGGATATCCAATTTTTGCTGTGCTGTGTCTAGGTTGAGATGAAATGAACACCGTGGACAGTTTTCAGCAAGTTGCAACATTGAAATGCAGAAATAAGCACTTTTCCATAAACAAGCTCTAAATCATGTTTGAAGCACTCTGGATAAAAAAATGTTTTTGTTATGTTTATTCGAGATGTTATGAAAACACTGTAGACTGTTTTCAGCAAGTTACAACATTGAAATGCAGAAATAAGCACTTTTCCATAAACAAGCTCTAAATCATGTTTTGATGCACTCTGGATATCCAATTTTTGCTGTGCTGTGTCTAGCTTGAGATGAAATGAACGCCGTGGACAGTTTTCAGCAAGTTGCAACATTGAAATGCAGAAATAAGCACTTTTCCATAAACAAGCTCTAAATCATGTTTGAAGCACTCTGGATAAAAAAATGTTTTTGTTATGTTTATTCGAGATGTTATGAAAACACTGTAGACTGTTTTCAGCAAGTTACAACATTGAAATGCAGAAATAAGCACTTTTCCATAAACAAGCTCTAAATCATGTTTTGATGCACTCTGGATATCCAATTTTTGCTGTGCTGTGTCTAGCTTGAGATGAAATGAACGCCGTGGACAGTTTTCAGCAAGTTGCAACATTGAAATGCAGAAATAAGCACTTTTCCATAAACAAGCTCTAAATCATGTTTGAAGCACTCTGGATAAAAAAATGTTTTTGTTATGTTTATTCGAGATGTTATGAAAACACTGTAGACTGTTTTCAGCAAGTTACAACATTGAAATGCAGAAATAAGCACTTTTCCATAAACAAGCTCTAAATCATGTTTTGATGCACTCTGGATATCCAATTTTTGCTGTGCTGTGTCTAGCTTGAGATGAAATGAACACCGTGGACAGTTTTCAGCAAGTTGCAACATTGAAATGCAGAAATAAGCACTTTTCCATAAACAAGCTCTAAATCATGTTTGAAGCACTCTGGATAAAAAAATGTTTTTGTTATGTTTATTCGAGATGTTATGAAAACACTGTAGACTGTTTTCAGCAAGTTACAACATTGAAATGCAGAAATAAGCACTTTTCCATAAACAAGCTCTAAATCATGTTTTGATGCACTCTGGATATCCAATTTTTGCTGTGCTGTGTCTAGCTTGAGATGAAATGAACGCCGTGGACAGTTTTCAGCAAGTTGCAACATTGAAATGCAGAAATAAGCACTTTTCCATAAACAAGCTCTAAATCATGTTTGAAGCACTCTGGATAAAAAAATGTTTTTGTTATGTTTATTCGAGATGTTATGAAAACACTGTAGACTGTTTTCAGCAAGTTACAACATTGAAATGCAGAAATAAGCACTTTTCCATAAACAAGCTCTAAATCATGTTTTGATGCACTCTGGATATCCAATTTTTGCTGTGCTGTGTCTAGCTTGAGATGAAATGAACGCCGTGGACAGTTTTCAGCAAGTTGCAACATTGAAATGCAGAAATAAGCACTTTTCCATAAACAAGCTCTAAATCATGTTTGAAGCACTCTGGATAAAAAAATGTTTTTGTTATGTTTATTCGAGATGTTATGAAAACACTGTAGACTGTTTTCAGCAAGTTACAACATTGAAATGCAGAAATAAGCACTTTTCCATAAACAAGCTCTAAATCATGTTTTGATGCACTCTGGATATCCAATTTTTGCTGTGCTGTGTCTAGCTTGAGATGAAATGAACGCCGTGGACAGTTTTCAGCAAGTTGCAACATTGAAATGCAGAAATAAGCACTTTTACATAAACAAGCTCTAAATCATGTTTGAAGCACTCTGGATATCCAATTTTTGCTGTGCTGTGTCTAGGTTGAGATGAAATGAACACCGTGGACAGTTTTCAGCAAGTTGCAACATTGAAATGCAGAAATAAGCACTTTTCCATAAACAAGCTCTAAATCATGTTTGAAGCACTCTGGATAAAAAATGTTTTTGTTATGTTTATTCGAGATGTTATGAAAACACTGTAGACTGTTTTCAGCAAGTTACAACATTGAAATGCAGAAATAAGCACTTTTCCATAAACAAGCTCTAAATCATGTTTTGATGCACTCTGGATATCCAATTTTTGCTGTGCTGTGTCTAGCTTGAGATGAAATGAACGCCGTGGACAGTTTTCAGCAAGTTGCAACATTGAAATGCAGAAATAAGCACTTTTCCATAAACAAGCTCTAAATCATGTTTGAAGCACTCTGGATAAAAAAATGTTTTTGTTATGTTTATTCGAGATGTTATGAAAACACTGTAGACTGTTTTCAGCAAGTTACAACATTGAAATGCAGAAATAAGCACTTTTCCATAAACAAGCTCTAAATCATGTTTTGATGCACTCTGGATATCCAATTTTTGCTGTGCTGTGTCTAGCTTGAGATGAAATGAACGCCGTGGACAGTTTTCAGCAAGTTGCAACATTGAAATGCAGAAATAAGCACTTTTACATAAACAAGCTCTAAATCATGTTTGAATGCACTCTGGATATCCAATTTTTGCTGTGCTGTGTCTAGCTTGAGATGAAATGAACACCGTGGACAGTTTTCAGCAAGTTGCAACATTGAAATGCAGAAATAAGCACTTTTCCATAAACAAGCTCTAAATCATGTTTGAAGCACTCTGGATAAAAAATGTTTTTGTTATGTTTATTCGAGATGTTATGAAAACACTGTAGACTGTTTTCAGCAAGTTACAACATTGAAATGCAGAAATAAGCACTTTTCCATAAACAAGCTCTAAATCATGTTTTGATGCACTCTGGATATCCAATTTTTGCTGTGCTGTGTCTAGCTTGAGATGAAATGAACGCCGTGGACAGTTTTCAGCAAGTTGCAACATTGAAATGCAGAAATAAGCACTTTTCCATAAACAAGCTCTAAATCATGTTTGAAGCACTCTGGATAAAAAAATGTTTTTGTTATGTTTATTCGAGATGTTATGAAAACACTGTAGACTGTTTTCAGCAAGTTACAACATTGAAATGCAGAAATAAGCACTTTTCCATAAACAAGCTCTAAATCATGTTTTGATGCACTCTGGATATCCAATTTTTGCTGTGCTGTGTCTAGCTTGAGATGAAATGAACGCCGTGGACAGTTTTCAGCAAGTTGCAACATTGAAATGCAGAAATAAGCACTTTTCCATAAACAAGCTCTAAATCATGTTTGAAGCACTCTGGATAAAAAAATGTTTTTGTTATGTTTATTCGAGATGTTATGAAAACACTGTAGACTGTTTTCAGCAAGTTACAACATTGAAATGCAGAAATAAGCACTTTTCCATAAACAAGCTCTAAATCATGTTTTGATGCACTCTGGATATCCAATTTTTGCTGTGCTGTGTCTAGCTTGAGATGAAATGAACGCCGTGGACAGTTTTCAGCAAGTTGCAACATTGAAATGCAGAAATAAGCACTTTTCCATAAACAAGCTCTAAATCATGTTTGAAGCACTCTGGATAAAAAAATGTTTTTGTTATGTTTATTCGAGATGTTATGAAAACACTGTAGACTGTTTTCAGCAAGTTACAACATTGAAATGCAGAAATAAGCACTTTTCCATAAACAAGCTCTAAATCATGTTTTGATGCACTCTGGATATCCAATTTTTGCTGTGCTGTGTCTAGCTTGAGATGAAATGAACGCCGTGGACAGTTTTCAGCAAGTTGCAACATTGAAATGCAGAAATAAGCACTTTTCCATAAACAAGCTCTAAATCATGTTTGAAGCACTCTGGATAAAAAAATGTTTTTGTTATGTTTATTCGAGATGTTATGAAAACACTGTAGACTGTTTTCAGCAAGTTACAACATTGAAATGCAGAAATAAGCACTTTTCCATAAACAAGCTCTAAATCATGTTTTGATGCACTCTGGATATCCAATTTTTGCTGTGCTGTGTCTAGCTTGAGATGAAATGAACGCCGTGGACAGTTTTCAGCAAGTTGCAACATTGAAATGCAGAAATAAGCACTTTTCCATAAACAAGCTCTAAATCATGTTTGAAGCACTCTGGATAAAAAAATGTTTTTGTTATGTTTATTCGAGATGTTATGAAAACACTGTAGACTGTTTTCAGCAAGTTACAACATTGAAATGCAGAAATAAGCACTTTTCCATAAACAAGCTCTAAATCATGTTTTGATGCACTCTGGATATCCAATTTTTGCTGTGCTGTGTCTAGCTTGAGATGAAATGAACGCCGTGGACAGTTTTCAGCAAGTTGCAACATTGAAATGCAGAAATAAGCACTTTTCCATAAACAAGCTCTAAATCATGTTTGAAGCACTCTGGATAAAAAAATGTTTTTGTTATGTTTATTCGAGATGTTATGAAAACACTGTAGACTGTTTTCAGCAAGTTACAACATTGAAATGCAGAAATAAGCACTTTTCCATAAACAAGCTCTAAATCATGTTTTGATGCACTCTGGATATCCAATTTTTGCTGTGCTGTGTCTAGCTTGAGATGAAATGAACGCCGTGGACAGTTTTCAGCAAGTTGCAACATTGAAATGCAGAAATAAGCACTTTTCCATAAACAAGCTCTAAATCATGTTTGAAGCACTCTGGATAAAAAAATGTTTTTGTTATGTTTATTCGAGATGTTATGAAAACACTGTAGACTGTTTTCAGCAAGTTACAACATTGAAATGCAGAAATAAGCACTTTTCCATAAACAAGCTCTAAATCATGTTTTGATGCACTCTGGATATCCAATTTTTGCTGTGCTGTGTCTAGCTTGAGATGAAATGAACGCCGTGGACAGTTTTCAGCAAGTTGCAACATTGAAATGCAGAAATAAGCACTTTTCCATAAACAAGCTCTAAATCATGTTTGAAGCACTCTGGATAAAAAAATGTTTTTGTTATGTTTATTCGAGATGTTATGAAAACACTGTAGACTGTTTTCAGCAAGTTACAACATTGAAATGCAGAAATAAGCACTTTTCCATAAACAAGCTCTAAATCATGTTTTGATGCACTCTGGATATCCAATTTTTGCTGTGCTGTGTCTAGCTTGAGATGAAATGAACACCGTGGACAGTTTTCAGCAAGTTGCAACATTGAAATGCAGAAATAAGCACTTTTCCATAAACAAGCTCTAAATCATGTTTGAAGCACTCTGGATAAAAAAATGTTTTTGTTATGTTTATTCGAGATGTTATGAAAACACTGTAGACTGTTTTCAGCAAGTTACAACATTGAAATGCAGAAATAAGCACTTTTCCATAAACAAGCTCTAAATCATGTTTTGATGCACTCTGGATATCCAATTTTTGCTGTGCTGTGTCTAGCTTGAGATGAAATGAACGCCGTGGACAGTTTTCAGCAAGTTGCAACATTGAAATGCAGAAATAAGCACTTTTACATAAACAAGCTCTAAATCATGTTTGAATGCACTCTGGATATCCAATTTTTGCTGTGCTGTGTCTAGCTTGAGATGAAATGAACACCGTGGACAGTTTTCAGCAAGTTGCAACATTGAAATGCAGAAATAAGCACTTTTCCATAAACAAGCTCTAAATCATGTTTGAAGCACTCTGGATAAAAAATGTTTTTGTTATGTTTATTCGAGATGTTATGAAAACACTGTAGACTGTTTTCAGCAAGTTACAACATTGAAATGCAGAAATAAGCACTTTTCCATAAACAAGCTCTAAATCATGTTTTGATGCACTCTGGATATCCAATTTTTGCTGTGCTGTGTCTAGCTTGAGATGAAATGAACGCCGTGGACAGTTTTCAGCAAGTTGCAACATTGAAATGCAGAAATAAGCACTTTTCCATAAACAAGCTCTAAATCATGTTTGAAGCACTCTGGATAAAAAAATGTTTTTGTTATGTTTATTCGAGATGTTATGAAAACACTGTAGACTGTTTTCAGCAAGTTACAACATTGAAATGCAGAAATAAGCACTTTTCCATAAACAAGCTCTAAATCATGTTTTGATGCACTCTGGATATCCAATTTTTGCTGTGCTGTGTCTAGCTTGAGATGAAATGAACGCCGTGGACAGTTTTCAGCAAGTTGCAACATTGAAATGCAGAAATAAGCACTTTTCCATAAACAAGCTCTAAATCATGTTTGAAGCACTCTGGATAAAAAAATGTTTTTGTTATGTTTATTCGAGATGTTATGAAAACACTGTAGACTGTTTTCAGCAAGTTACAACATTGAAATGCAGAAATAAGCACTTTTCCATAAACAAGCTCTAAATCATGTTTTGATGCACTCTGGATATCCAATTTTTGCTGTGCTGTGTCTAGCTTGAGATGAAATGAACACCGTGGACAGTTTTCAGCAAGTTGCAACATTGAAATGCAGAAATAAGCACTTTTCCATAAACAAGCTCTAAATCATGTTTGAAGCACTCTGGATAAAAAAATGTTTTTGTTATGTTTATTCGAGATGTTATGAAAACACTGTAGACTGTTTTCAGCAAGTTACAACATTGAAATGCAGAAATAAGCACTTTTCCATAAACAAGCTCTAAATCATGTTTTGATGCACTCTGGATATCCAATTTTTGCTGTGCTGTGTCTAGCTTGAGATGAAATGAACGCCGTGGACAGTTTTCAGCAAGTTGCAACATTGAAATGCAGAAATAAGCACTTTTCCATAAACAAGCTCTAAATCATGTTTGAAGCACTCTGGATAAAAAAATGTTTTTGTTATGTTTATTCGAGATGTTATGAAAACACTGTAGACTGTTTTCAGCAAGTTACAACATTGAAATGCAGAAATAAGCACTTTTCCATAAACAAGCTCTAAATCATGTTTTGATGCACTCTGGATATCCAATTTTTGCTGTGCTGTGTCTAGCTTGAGATGAAATGAACACCGTGGACAGTTTTCAGCAAGTTGCAACATTGAAATGCAGAAATAAGCACTTTTCCATAAACAAGCTCTAAATCATGTTTGAAGCACTCTGGATAAAAAAATGTTTTTGTTATGTTTATTCGAGATGTTATGAAAACACTGTAGACTGTTTTCAGCAAGTTACAACATTGAAATGCAGAAATAAGCACTTTTCCATAAACAAGCTCTAAATCATGTTTTGATGCACTCTGGATATCCAATTTTTGCTGTGCTGTGTCTAGCTTGAGATGAAATGAACACCGTGGACAGTTTTCAGCAAGTTGCAACATTGAAATGCAGAAATAAGCACTTTTCCATAAACAAGCTCTAAATCATGTTTGAAGCACTCTGGATAAAAAAATGTTTTTGTTATGTTTATTCGAGATGTTATGAAAACACTGTAGACTGTTTTCAGCAAGTTACAACATTGAAATGCAGAAATAAGCACTTTTCCATAAACAAGCTCTAAATCATGTTTTGATGCACTCTGGATATCCAATTTTTGCTGTGCTGTGTCTAGCTTGAGATGAAATGAACGCCGTGGACAGTTTTCAGCAAGTTGCAACATTGAAATGCAGAAATAAGCACTTTTCCATAAACAAGCTCTAAATCATGTTTGAAGCACTCTGGATAAAAAAATGTTTTTGTTATGTTTATTCGAGATGTTATGAAAACACTGTAGACTGTTTTCAGCAAGTTACAACATTGAAATGCAGAAATAAGCACTTTTCCATAAACAAGCTCTAAATCATGTTTTGATGCACTCTGGATATCCAATTTTTGCTGTGCTGTGTCTAGCTTGAGATGAAATGAACGCCGTGGACAGTTTTCAGCAAGTTGCAACATTGAAATGCAGAAATAAGCACTTTTCCATAAACAAGCTCTAAATCATGTTTGAAGCACTCTGGATAAAAAAATGTTTTTGTTATGTTTATTCGAGATGTTATGAAAACACTGTAGACTGTTTTCAGCAAGTTACAACATTGAAATGCAGAAATAAGCACTTTTCCATAAACAAGCTCTAAATCATGTTTTGATGCACTCTGGATATCCAATTTTTGCTGTGCTGTGTCTAGCTTGAGATGAAATGAACGCCGTGGACAGTTTTCAGCAAGTTGCAACATTGAAATGCAGAAATAAGCACTTTTCCATAAACAAGCTCTAAATCATGTTTGAAGCACTCTGGATAAAAAAATGTTTTTGTTATGTTTATTCGAGATGTTATGAAAACACTGTAGACTGTTTTCAGCAAGTTACAACATTGAAATGCAGAAATAAGCACTTTTCCATAAACAAGCTCTAAATCATGTTTTGATGCACTCTGGATATCCAATTTTTGCTGTGCTGTGTCTAGCTTGAGATGAAATGAACACCGTGGACAGTTTTCAGCAAGTTGCAACATTGAAATGCAGAAATAAGCACTTTTCCATAAACAAGCTCTAAATCATGTTTGAAGCACTCTGGATAAAAAAATGTTTTTGTTATGTTTATTCGAGATGTTATGAAAACACTGTAGACTGTTTTCAGCAAGTTACAACATTGAAATGCAGAAATAAGCACTTTTCCATAAACAAGCTCTAAATCATGTTTTGATGCACTCTGGATATCCAATTTTTGCTGTGCTGTGTCTAGCTTGAGATGAAATGAACGCCGTGGACAGTTTTCAGCAAGTTGCAACATTGAAATGCAGAAATAAGCACTTTTCCATAAACAAGCTCTAAATCATGTTTGAAGCACTCTGGATAAAAAAATGTTTTTGTTATGTTTATTCGAGATGTTATGAAAACACTGTAGACTGTTTTCAGCAAGTTACAACATTGAAATGCAGAAATAAGCACTTTTCCATAAACAAGCTCTAAATCATGTTTTGATGCACTCTGGATATCCAATTTTTGCTGTGCTGTGTCTAGCTTGAGATGAAATGAACACCGTGGACAGTTTTCAGCAAGTTGCAACATTGAAATGCAGAAATAAGCACTTTTCCATAAACAAGCTCTAAATCATGTTTGAAGCACTCTGGATAAAAAAATGTTTTTGTTATGTTTATTCGAGATGTTATGAAAACACTGTAGACTGTTTTCAGCAAGTTACAACATTGAAATGCAGAAATAAGCACTTTTCCATAAACAAGCTCTAAATCATGTTTTGATGCACTCTGGATATCCAATTTTTGCTGTGCTGTGTCTAGCTTGAGATGAAATGAACGCCGTGGACAGTTTTCAGCAAGTTGCAACATTGAAATGCAGAAATAAGCACTTTTCCATAAACAAGCTCTAAATCATGTTTGAAGCACTCTGGATAAAAAAATGTTTTTGTTATGTTTATTCGAGATGTTATGAAAACACTGTAGACTGTTTTCAGCAAGTTACAACATTGAAATGCAGAAATAAGCACTTTTCCATAAACAAGCTCTAAATCATGTTTTGATGCACTCTGGATATCCAATTTTTGCTGTGCTGTGTCTAGCTTGAGATGAAATGAACGCCGTGGACAGTTTTCAGCAAGTTGCAACATTGAAATGCAGAAATAAGCACTTTTCCATAAACAAGCTCTAAATCATGTTTGAAGCACTCTGGATAAAAAAATGTTTTTGTTATGTTTATTCGAGATGTTATGAAAACACTGTAGACTGTTTTCAGCAAGTTACAACATTGAAATGCAGAAATAAGCACTTTTCCATAAACAAGCTCTAAATCATGTTTTGATGCACTCTGGATATCCAATTTTTGCTGTGCTGTGTCTAGCTTGAGATGAAATGAACGCCGTGGACAGTTTTCAGCAAGTTGCAACATTGAAATGCAGAAATAAGCACTTTTCCATAAACAAGCTCTAAATCATGTTTGAAGCACTCTGGATAAAAAAATGTTTTTGTTATGTTTATTCGAGATGTTATGAAAACACTGTAGACTGTTTTCAGCAAGTTACAACATTGAAATGCAGAAATAAGCACTTTTCCATAAACAAGCTCTAAATCATGTTTTGATGCACTCTGGATATCCAATTTTTGCTGTGCTGTGTCTAGCTTGAGATGAAATGAACGCCGTGGACAGTTTTCAGCAAGTTGCAACATTGAAATGCAGAAATAAGCACTTTTCCATAAACAAGCTCTAAATCATGTTTGAAGCACTCTGGATAAAAAAATGTTTTTGTTATGTTTATTCGAGATGTTATGAAAACACTGTAGACTGTTTTCAGCAAGTTACAACATTGAAATGCAGAAATAAGCACTTTTCCATAAACAAGCTCTAAATCATGTTTTGATGCACTCTGGATATCCAATTTTTGCTGTGCTGTGTCTAGCTTGAGATGAAATGAACGCCGTGGACAGTTTTCAGCAAGTTGCAACATTGAAATGCAGAAATAAGCACTTTTCCATAAACAAGCTCTAAATCATGTTTGAAGCACTCTGGATAAAAAAATGTTTTTGTTATGTTTATTCGAGATGTTATGAAAACACTGTAGACTGTTTTCAGCAAGTTACAACATTGAAATGCAGAAATAAGCACTTTTCCATAAACAAGCTCTAAATCATGTTTTGATGCACTCTGGATATCCAATTTTTGCTGTGCTGTGTCTAGCTTGAGATGAAATGAACGCCGTGGACAGTTTTCAGCAAGTTGCAACATTGAAATGCAGAAATAAGCACTTTTCCATAAACAAGCTCTAAATCATGTTTGAAGCACTCTGGATAAAAAAATGTTTTTGTTATGTTTATTCGAGATGTTATGAAAACACTGTAGACTGTTTTCAGCAAGTTACAACATTGAAATGCAGAAATAAGCACTTTTCCATAAACAAGCTCTAAATCATGTTTTGATGCACTCTGGATATCCAATTTTTGCTGTGCTGTGTCTAGCTTGAGATGAAATGAACGCCGTGGACAGTTTTCAGCAAGTTGCAACATTGAAATGCAGAAATAAGCACTTTTCCATAAACAAGCTCTAAATCATGTTTGAAGCACTCTGGATAAAAAAATGTTTTTGTTATGTTTATTCGAGATGTTATGAAAACACTGTAGACTGTTTTCAGCAAGTTACAACATTGAAATGCAGAAATAAGCACTTTTCCATAAACAAGCTCTAAATCATGTTTTGATGCACTCTGGATATCCAATTTTTGCTGTGCTGTGTCTAGCTTGAGATGAAATGAACGCCGTGGACAGTTTTCAGCAAGTTGCAACATTGAAATGCAGAAATAAGCACTTTTCCATAAACAAGCTCTAAATCATGTTTGAAGCACTCTGGATAAAAAAATGTTTTTGTTATGTTTATTCGAGATGTTATGAAAACACTGTAGACTGTTTTCAGCAAGTTACAACATTGAAATGCAGAAATAAGCACTTTTCCATAAACAAGCTCTAAATCATGTTTTGATGCACTCTGGATATCCAATTTTTGCTGTGCTGTGTCTAGCTTGAGATGAAATGAACGCCGTGGACAGTTTTCAGCAAGTTGCAACATTGAAATGCAGAAATAAGCACTTTTACATAAACAAGCTCTAAATCATGTTTGAAGCACTCTGGATATCCAATTTTTGCTGTGCTGTGTCTAGGTTGAGATGAAATGAACACCGTGGACAGTTTTCAGCAAGTTGCAACATTGAAATGCAGAAATAAGCACTTTTCCATAAACAAGCTCTAAATCATGTTTGAAGCACTCTGGATAAAAAAATGTTTTTGTTATGTTTATTCGAGATGTTATGAAAACACTGTAGACTGTTTTCAGCAAGTTACAACATTGAAATGCAGAAATAAGCACTTTTCCATAAACAAGCTCTAAATCATGTTTTGATGCACTCTGGATATCCAATTTTTGCTGTGCTGTGTCTAGCTTGAGATGAAATGAACGCCGTGGACAGTTTTCAGCAAGTTGCAACATTGAAATGCAGAAATAAGCACTTTTACATAAACAAGCTCTAAATCATGTTTTGATGCACTCTGGATATCCAATTTTTGCTGTGCTGTGTCTAGCTTGAGATGAAATGAACACCGTGGACAGTTTTCAGCAAGTTGCAACATTGAAATGCAGAAATAAGCACTTTTCCATAAACAAGCTCTAAATCATGTTTGAAGCACTCTGGATAAAAAATGTTTTTGTTATGTTTATTCGAGATGTTATGAAAACACTGTAGACTGTTTTCAGCAAGTTACAACATTGAAATGCAGAAATAAGCACTTTTCCATAAACAAGCTCTAAATCATGTTTTGATGCACTCTGGATATCCAATTTTTGCTGTGCTGTGTCTAGCTTGAGATGAAATGAACGCCGTGGACAGTTTTCAGCAAGTTGCAACATTGAAATGCAGAAATAAGCACTTTTCCATAAACAAGCTCTAAATCATGTTTGAAGCACTCTGGATAAAAAAATGTTTTTGTTATGTTTATTCGAGATGTTATGAAAACACTGTAGACTGTTTTCAGCAAGTTACAACATTGAAATGCAGAAATAAGCACTTTTCCATAAACAAGCTCTAAATCATGTTTTGATGCACTCTGGATATCCAATTTTTGCTGTGCTGTGTCTAGCTTGAGATGAAATGAACACCGTGGACAGTTTTCAGCAAGTTGCAACATTGAAATGCAGAAATAAGCACTTTTCCATAAACAAGCTCTAAATCATGTTTGAAGCACTCTGGATAAAAAAATGTTTTTGTTATGTTTATTCGAGATGTTATGAAAACACTGTAGACTGTTTTCAGCAAGTTACAACATTGAAATGCAGAAATAAGCACTTTTCCATAAACAAGCTCTAAATCATGTTTTGATGCACTCTGGATATCCAATTTTTGCTGTGCTGTGTCTAGCTTGAGATGAAATGAACGCCGTGGACAGTTTTCAGCAAGTTGCAACATTGAAATGCAGAAATAAGCACTTTTCCATAAACAAGCTCTAAATCATGTTTGAAGCACTCTGGATAAAAAAATGTTTTTGTTATGTTTATTCGAGATGTTATGAAAACACTGTAGACTGTTTTCAGCAAGTTACAACATTGAAATGCAGAAATAAGCACTTTTCCATAAACAAGCTCTAAATCATGTTTTGATGCACTCTGGATATCCAATTTTTGCTGTGCTGTGTCTAGCTTGAGATGAAATGAACGCCGTGGACAGTTTTCAGCAAGTTGCAACATTGAAATGCAGAAATAAGCACTTTTCCATAAACAAGCTCTAAATCATGTTTGAAGCACTCTGGATAAAAAAATGTTTTTGTTATGTTTATTCGAGATGTTATGAAAACACTGTAGACTGTTTTCAGCAAGTTACAACATTGAAATGCAGAAATAAGCACTTTTCCATAAACAAGCTCTAAATCATGTTTTGATGCACTCTGGATATCCAATTTTTGCTGTGCTGTGTCTAGCTTGAGATGAAATGAACACCGTGGACAGTTTTCAGCAAGTTGCAACATTGAAATGCAGAAA
Organism: Oncorhynchus kisutch; assembly: GCF_002021735.2. Lineage (NCBI taxonomy): Eukaryota > Metazoa > Chordata > Actinopteri > Salmoniformes > Salmonidae > Oncorhynchus > Oncorhynchus kisutch. The sequence goes on from NW_022263688.1 coordinate 32,084, forward strand.
TAAGCACTTTTCCATAAACAAGCTCTAAATCATGTTTGAAGCACTCTGGATAAAAAAATGTTTTTGTTATGTTTATTCGAGATGTTATGAAAACACTGTAGACTGTTTTCAGCAAGTTACAACATTGAAATGCAGAAATAAGCACTTTTCCATAAACAAGCTCTAAATCATGTTTTGATGCACTCTGGATATCCAATTTTTGCTGTGCTGTGTCTAGCTTGAGATGAAATGAACGCCGTGGACAGTTTTCAGCAAGTTGCAACATTGAAATGCAGAAATAAGCACTTTTCCATAAACAAGCTCTAAATCATGTTTGAAGCACTCTGGATAAAAAAATGTTTTTGTTATGTTTATTCGAGATGTTATGAAAACACTGTAGACTGTTTTCAGCAAGTTACAACATTGAAATGCAGAAATAAGCACTTTTCCATAAACAAGCTCTAAATCATGTTTTGATGCACTCTGGATATCCAATTTTTGCTGTGCTGTGTCTAGCTTGAGATGAAATGAACACCGTGGACAGTTTTCAGCAAGTTGCAACATTGAAATGCAGAAATAAGCACTTTTCCATAAACAAGCTCTAAATCATGTTTGAAGCACTCTGGATAAAAAAATGTTTTTGTTATGTTTATTCGAGATGTTATGAAAACACTGTAGACTGTTTTCAGCAAGTTACAACATTGAAATGCAGAAATAAGCACTTTTCCATAAACAAGCTCTAAATCATGTTTTGATGCACTCTGGATATCCAATTTTTGCTGTGCTGTGTCTAGCTTGAGATGAAATGAACGCCGTGGACAGTTTTCAGCAAGTTGCAACATTGAAATGCAGAAATAAGCACTTTTACATAAACAAGCTCTAAATCATGTTTGAATGCACTCTGGATATCCAATTTTTGCTGTGCTGTGTCTAGGTTGAGATGAAATGAACACCGTGGACAGTTTTCAGCAAGTTGCAACATTGAAATGCAGAAATAAGCACTTTTCCATAAACAAGCTCTAAATCATGTTTGAAGCACTCTGGATAAAAAAATGTTTTTGTTATGTTTATTCGAGATGTTATGAAAACACTGTAGACTGTTTTCAGCAAGTTACAACATTGAAATGCAGAAATAAGCACTTTTCCATAAACAAGCTCTAAATCATGTTTTGATGCACTCTGGATATCCAATTTTTGCTGTGCTGTGTCTAGCTTGAGATGAAATGAACGCCGTGGACAGTTTTCAGCAAGTTGCAACATTGAAATGCAGAAATAAGCACTTTTCCATAAACAAGCTCTAAATCATGTTTGAAGCACTCTGGATAAAAAAATGTTTTTGTTATGTTTATTCGAGATGTTATGAAAACACTGTAGACTGTTTTCAGCAAGTTACAACATTGAAATGCAGAAATAAGCACTTTTCCATAAACAAGCTCTAAATCATGTTTTGATGCACTCTGGATATCCAATTTTTGCTGTGCTGTGTCTAGCTTGAGATGAAATGAACGCCGTGGACAGTTTTCAGCAAGTTGCAACATTGAAATGCAGAAATAAGCACTTTTCCATAAACAAGCTCTAAATCATGTTTGAAGCACTCTGGATAAAAAAATGTTTTTGTTATGTTTATTCGAGATGTTATGAAAACACTGTAGACTGTTTTCAGCAAGTTACAACATTGAAATGCAGAAATAAGCACTTTTCCATAAACAAGCTCTAAATCATGTTTTGATGCACTCTGGATATCCAATTTTTGCTGTGCTGTGTCTAGCTTGAGATGAAATGAACGCCGTGGACAGTTTTCAGCAAGTTGCAACATTGAAATGCAGAAATAAGCACTTTTCCATAAACAAGCTCTAAATCATGTTTGAAGCACTCTGGATATCCAATTTTTGCTGTGCTGTGTCTAGGTTGAGATGAAATGAACACCGTGGACAGTTTTCAGCAAGTTGCAACATTGAAATGCAGAAATAAGCACTTTTCCATAAACAAGCTCTAAATCATGTTTGAAGCACTCTGGATAAAAAAATGTTTTTGTTATGTTTATTCGAGATGTTATGAAAACACTGTAGACTGTTTTCAGCAAGTTACAACATTGAAATGCAGAAATAAGCACTTTTCCATAAACAAGCTCTAAATCATGTTTTGATGCACTCTGGATATCCAATTTTTGCTGTGCTGTGTCTAGCTTGAGATGAAATGAACGCCGTGGACAGTTTTCAGCAAGTTGCAACATTGAAATGCAGAAATAAGCACTTTTCCATAAACAAGCTCTAAATCATGTTTGAAGCACTCTGGATAAAAAAATGTTTTTGTTATGTTTATTCGAGATGTTATGAAAACACTGTAGACTGTTTTCAGCAAGTTACAACATTGAAATGCAGAAATAAGCACTTTTCCATAAACAAGCTCTAAATCATGTTTTGATGCACTCTGGATATCCAATTTTTGCTGTGCTGTGTCTAGCTTGAGATGAAATGAACGCCGTGGACAGTTTTCAGCAAGTTGCAACATTGAAATGCAGAAATAAGCACTTTTCCATAAACAAGCTCTAAATCATGTTTGAAGCACTCTGGATAAAAAAATGTTTTTGTTATGTTTATTCGAGATGTTATGAAAACACTGTAGACTGTTTTCAGCAAGTTACAACATTGAAATGCAGAAATAAGCACTTTTCCATAAACAAGCTCTAAATCATGTTTTGATGCACTCTGGATATCCAATTTTTGCTGTGCTGTGTCTAGCTTGAGATGAAATGAACGCCGTGGACAGTTTTCAGCAAGTTGCAACATTGAAATGCAGAAATAAGCACTTTTCCATAAACAAGCTCTAAATCATGTTTGAAGCACTCTGGATAAAAAAATGTTTTTGTTATGTTTATTCGAGATGTTATGAAAACACTGTAGACTGTTTTCAGCAAGTTACAACATTGAAATGCAGAAATAAGCACTTTTCCATAAACAAGCTCTAAATCATGTTTTGATGCACTCTGGATATCCAATTTTTGCTGTGCTGTGTCTAGCTTGAGATGAAATGAACACCGTGGACAGTTTTCAGCAAGTTGCAACATTGAAATGCAGAAATAAGCACTTTTCCATAAACAAGCTCTAAATCATGTTTGAAGCACTCTGGATAAAAAAATGTTTTTGTTATGTTTATTCGAGATGTTATGAAAACACTGTAGACTGTTTTCAGCAAGTTACAACATTGAAATGCAGAAATAAGCACTTTTCCATAAACAAGCTCTAAATCATGTTTTGATGCACTCTGGATATCCAATTTTTGCTGTGCTGTGTCTAGCTTGAGATGAAATGAACGCCGTGGACAGTTTTCAGCAAGTTGCAACATTGAAATGCAGAAATAAGCACTTTTCCATAAACAAGCTCTAAATCATGTTTGAAGCACTCTGGATAAAAAAATGTTTTTGTTATGTTTATTCGAGATGTTATGAAAACACTGTAGACTGTTTTCAGCAAGTTACAACATTGAAATGCAGAAATAAGCACTTTTCCATAAACAAGCTCTAAATCATGTTTTGATGCACTCTGGATATCCAATTTTTGCTGTGCTGTGTCTAGCTTGAGATGAAATGAACGCCGTGGACAGTTTTCAGCAAGTTGCAACATTGAAATGCAGAAATAAGCACTTTTCCATAAACAAGCTCTAAATCATGTTTGAAGCACTCTGGATAAAAAAATGTTTTTGTTATGTTTATTCGAGATGTTATGAAAACACTGTAGACTGTTTTCAGCAAGTTACAACATTGAAATGCAGAAATAAGCACTTTTCCATAAACAAGCTCTAAATCATGTTTTGATGCACTCTGGATATCCAATTTTTGCTGTGCTGTGTCTAGCTTGAGATGAAATGAACGCCGTGGACAGTTTTCAGCAAGTTGCAACATTGAAATGCAGAAATAAGCACTTTTCCATAAACAAGCTCTAAATCATGTTTGAAGCACTCTGGATAAAAAAATGTTTTTGTTATGTTTATTCGAGATGTTATGAAAACACTGTAGACTGTTTTCAGCAAGTTACAACATTGAAATGCAGAAATAAGCACTTTTCCATAAACAAGCTCTAAATCATGTTTTGATGCACTCTGGATATCCAATTTTTGCTGTGCTGTGTCTAGCTTGAGATGAAATGAACGCCGTGGACAGTTTTCAGCAAGTTGCAACATTGAAATGCAGAAATAAGCACTTTTCCATAAACAAGCTCTAAATCATGTTTGAAGCACTCTGGATAAAAAAATGTTTTTGTTATGTTTATTCGAGATGTTATGAAAACACTGTAGACTGTTTTCAGCAAGTTACAACATTGAAATGCAGAAATAAGCACTTTTCCATAAACAAGCTCTAAATCATGTTTTGATGCACTCTGGATATCCAATTTTTGCTGTGCTGTGTCTAGCTTGAGATGAAATGAACGCCGTGGACAGTTTTCAGCAAGTTGCAACATTGAAATGCAGAAATAAGCACTTTTCCATAAACAAGCTCTAAATCATGTTTGAAGCACTCTGGATAAAAAAATGTTTTTGTTATGTTTATTCGAGATGTTATGAAAACACTGTAGACTGTTTTCAGCAAGTTACAACATTGAAATGCAGAAATAAGCACTTTTCCATAAACAAGCTCTAAATCATGTTTTGATGCACTCTGGATATCCAATTTTTGCTGTGCTGTGTCTAGCTTGAGATGAAATGAACGCCGTGGACAGTTTTCAGCAAGTTGCAACATTGAAATGCAGAAATAAGCACTTTTCCATAAACAAGCTCTAAATCATGTTTGAAGCACTCTGGATAAAAAAATGTTTTTGTTATGTTTATTCGAGATGTTATGAAAACACTGTAGACTGTTTTCAGCAAGTTACAACATTGAAATGCAGAAATAAGCACTTTTCCATAAACAAGCTCTAAATCATGTTTTGATGCACTCTGGATATCCAATTTTTGCTGTGCTGTGTCTAGCTTGAGATGAAATGAACGCCGTGGACAGTTTTCAGCAAGTTGCAACATTGAAATGCAGAAATAAGCACTTTTCCATAAACAAGCTCTAAATCATGTTTGAAGCACTCTGGATAAAAAAATGTTTTTGTTATGTTTATTCGAGATGTTATGAAAACACTGTAGACTGTTTTCAGCAAGTTACAACATTGAAATGCAGAAATAAGCACTTTTCCATAAACAAGCTCTAAATCATGTTTTGATGCACTCTGGATATCCAATTTTTGCTGTGCTGTGTCTAGCTTGAGATGAAATGAACGCCGTGGACAGTTTTCAGCAAGTTGCAACATTGAAATGCAGAAATAAGCACTTTTCCATAAACAAGCTCTAAATCATGTTTGAAGCACTCTGGATAAAAAAATGTTTTTGTTATGTTTATTCGAGATGTTATGAAAACACTGTAGACTGTTTTCAGCAAGTTACAACATTGAAATGCAGAAATAAGCACTTTTCCATAAACAAGCTCTAAATCATGTTTTGATGCACTCTGGATATCCAATTTTTGCTGTGCTGTGTCTAGCTTGAGATGAAATGAACGCCGTGGACAGTTTTCAGCAAGTTGCAACATTGAAATGCAGAAATAAGCACTTTTCCATAAACAAGCTCTAAATCATGTTTGAAGCACTCTGGATAAAAAAATGTTTTTGTTATGTTTATTCGAGATGTTATGAAAACACTGTAGACTGTTTTCAGCAAGTTACAACATTGAAATGCAGAAATAAGCACTTTTCCATAAACAAGCTCTAAATCATGTTTTGATGCACTCTGGATATCCAATTTTTGCTGTGCTGTGTCTAGCTTGAGATGAAATGAACGCCGTGGACAGTTTTCAGCAAGTTGCAACATTGAAATGCAGAAATAAGCACTTTTACATAAACAAGCTCTAAATCATGTTTGAAGCACTCTGGATATCCAATTTTTGCTGTGCTGTGTCTAGGTTGAGATGAAATGAACACCGTGGACAGTTTTCAGCAAGTTGCAACATTGAAATGCAGAAATAAGCACTTTTCCATAAACAAGCTCTAAATCATGTTTGAAGCACTCTGGATAAAAAATGTTTTTGTTATGTTTATTCGAGATGTTATGAAAACACTGTAGACTGTTTTCAGCAAGTTACAACATTGAAATGCAGAAATAAGCACTTTTCCATAAACAAGCTCTAAATCATGTTTTGATGCACTCTGGATATCCAATTTTTGCTGTGCTGTGTCTAGCTTGAGATGAAATGAACGCCGTGGACAGTTTTCAGCAAGTTGCAACATTGAAATGCAGAAATAAGCACTTTTCCATAAACAAGCTCTAAATCATGTTTGAAGCACTCTGGATAAAAAAATGTTTTTGTTATGTTTATTCGAGATGTTATGAAAACACTGTAGACTGTTTTCAGCAAGTTACAACATTGAAATGCAGAAATAAGCACTTTTCCATAAACAAGCTCTAAATCATGTTTTGATGCACTCTGGATATCCAATTTTTGCTGTGCTGTGTCTAGCTTGAGATGAAATGAACACCGTGGACAGTTTTCAGCAAGTTGCAACATTGAAATGCAGAAATAAGCACTTTTCCATAAACAAGCTCTAAATCATGTTTGAAGCACTCTGGATAAAAAAATGTTTTTGTTATGTTTATTCGAGATGTTATGAAAACACTGTAGACTGTTTTCAGCAAGTTACAACATTGAAATGCAGAAATAAGCACTTTTCCATAAACAAGCTCTAAATCATGTTTTGATGCACTCTGGATATCCAATTTTTGCTGTGCTGTGTCTAGCTTGAGATGAAATGAACGCCGTGGACAGTTTTCAGCAAGTTGCAACATTGAAATGCAGAAATAAGCACTTTTACATAAACAAGCTCTAAATCATGTTTTGATGCACTCTGGATATCCAATTTTTGCTGTGCTGTGTCTAGCTTGAGATGAAATGAACACCGTGGACAGTTTTCAGCAAGTTGCAACATTGAAATGCAGAAATAAGCACTTTTCCATAAACAAGCTCTAAATCATGTTTGAAGCACTCTGGATAAAAAAATGTTTTTGTTATGTTTATTCGAGATGTTATGAAAACACTGTAGACTGTTTTCAGCAAGTTACAACATTGAAATGCAGAAATAAGCACTTTTCCATAAACAAGCTCTAAATCATGTTTTGATGCACTCTGGATATCCAATTTTTGCTGTGCTGTGTCTAGCTTGAGATGAAATGAACGCCGTGGACAGTTTTCAGCAAGTTGCAACATTGAAATGCAGAAATAAGCACTTTTCCATAAACAAGCTCTAAATCATGTTTGAAGCACTCTGGATAAAAAAATGTTTTTGTTATGTTTATTCGAGATGTTATGAAAACACTGTAGACTGTTTTCAGCAAGTTACAACATTGAAATGCAGAAATAAGCACTTTTCCATAAACAAGCTCTAAATCATGTTTTGATGCACTCTGGATATCCAATTTTTGCTGTGCTGTGTCTAGCTTGAGATGAAATGAACGCCGTGGACAGTTTTCAGCAAGTTGCAACATTGAAATGCAGAAATAAGCACTTTTCCATAAACAAGCTCTAAATCATGTTTGAAGCACTCTGGATAAAAAAATGTTTTTGTTATGTTTATTCGAGATGTTATGAAAACACTGTAGACTGTTTTCAGCAAGTTACAACATTGAAATGCAGAAATAAGCACTTTTCCATAAACAAGCTCTAAATCATGTTTTGATGCACTCTGGATATCCAATTTTTGCTGTGCTGTGTCTAGCTTGAGATGAAATGAACGCCGTGGACAGTTTTCAGCAAGTTGCAACATTGAAATGCAGAAATAAGCACTTTTACATAAACAAGCTCTAAATCATGTTTGAAGCACTCTGGATATCCAATTTTTGCTGTGCTGTGTCTAGGTTGAGATGAAATGAACACCGTGGACAGTTTTCAGCAAGTTGCAACATTGAAATGCAGAAATAAGCACTTTTCCATAAACAAGCTCTAAATCATGTTTGAAGCACTCTGGATAAAAAATGTTTTTGTTATGTTTATTCGAGATGTTATGAAAACACTGTAGACTGTTTTCAGCAAGTTACAACATTGAAATGCAGAAATAAGCACTTTTCCATAAACAAGCTCTAAATCATGTTTTGATGCACTCTGGATATCCAATTTTTGCTGTGCTGTGTCTAGCTTGAGATGAAATGAACGCCGTGGACAGTTTTCAGCAAGTTGCAACATTGAAATGCAGAAATAAGCACTTTTCCATAAACAAGCTCTAAATCATGTTTGAAGCACTCTGGATAAAAAAATGTTTTTGTTATGTTTATTCGAGATGTTATGAAAACACTGTTAGACTGTTTTCAGCAAGTTACAACATTGAAATGCAGAAATAAGCACTTTTCCATAAACAAGCTCTAAATCATGTTTTGATGCACTCTGGATATCCAATTTTTGCTGTGCTGTGTCTAGCTTGAGATGAAATGAACGCCGTGGACAGTTTTCAGCAAGTTGCAACATTGAAATGCAGAAATAAGCACTTTTCCATAAACAAGCTCTAAATCATGTTTGAAGCACTCTGGATAAAAAAATGTTTTTGTTATGTTTATTCGAGATGTTATGAAAACACTGTAGACTGTTTTCAGCAAGTTACAACATTGAAATGCAGAAATAAGCACTTTTCCATAAACAAGCTCTAAATCATGTTTTGATGCACTCTGGATATCCAATTTTTGCTGTGCTGTGTCTAGCTTGAGATGAAATGAACGCCGTGGACAGTTTTCAGCAAGTTGCAACATTGAAATGCAGAAATAAGCACTTTTCCATAAACAAGCTCTAAATCATGTTTGAAGCACTCTGGATAAAAAATGTTTTTGTTATGTTTATTCGAGATGTTATGAAAACACTGTAGACTGTTTTCAGCAAGTTACAACATTGAAATGCAGAAATAAGCACTTTTCCATAAACAAGCTCTAAATCATGTTTTGATGCACTCTGGATATCCAATTTTTGCTGTGCTGTGTCTAGCTTGAGATGAAATGAACACCGTGGACAGTTTTCAGCAAGTTGCAACATTGAAATGCAGAAATAAGCACTTTTCCATAAACAAGCTCTAAATCATGTTTGAAGCACTCTGGATAAAAAAATGTTTTTGTTATGTTTATTCGAGATGTTATGAAAACACTGTAGACTGTTTTCAGCAAGTTACAACATTGAAATGCAGAAATAAGCACTTTTCCATAAACAAGCTCTAAATCATGTTTTGATGCACTCTGGATATCCAATTTTTGCTGTGCTGTGTCTAGCTTGAGATGAAATGAACGCCGTGGACAGTTTTCAGCAAGTTGCAACATTGAAATGCAGAAATAAGCACTTTTACATAAACAAGCTCTAAATCATGTTTGAAGCACTCTGGATATCCAATTTTTGCTGTGCTGTGTCTAGGTTGAGATGAAATGAACACCGTGGACAGTTTTCAGCAAGTTGCAACATTGAAATGCAGAAATAAGCACTTTTCCATAAACAAGCTCTAAATCATGTTTGAAGCACTCTGGATAAAAAATGTTTTTGTTATGTTTATTCGAGATGTTATGAAAACACTGTAGACTGTTTTCAGCAAGTTACAACATTGAAATGCAGAAATAAGCACTTTTCCATAAACAAGCTCTAAATCATGTTTTGATGCACTCTGGATATCCAATTTTTGCTGTGCTGTGTCTAGCTTGAGATGAAATGAACGCCGTGGACAGTTTTCAGCAAGTTGCAACATTGAAATGCAGAAATAAGCACTTTTCCATAAACAAGCTCTAAATCATGTTTGAAGCACTCTGGATAAAAAAATGTTTTTGTTATGTTTATTCGAGATGTTATGAAAACACTGTAGACTGTTTTCAGCAAGTTACAACATTGAAATGCAGAAATAAGCACTTTTCCATAAACAAGCTCTAAATCATGTTTTGATGCACTCTGGATATCCAATTTTTGCTGTGCTGTGTCTAGCTTGAGATGAAATGAACGCCGTGGACAGTTTTCAGCAAGTTGCAACATTGAAATGCAGAAATAAGCACTTTTCCATAAACAAGCTCTAAATCATGTTTGAAGCACTCTGGATAAAAAAATGTTTTTGTTATGTTTATTCGAGATGTTATGAAAACACTGTAGACTGTTTTCAGCAAGTTACAACATTGAAATGCAGAAATAAGCACTTTTCCATAAACAAGCTCTAAATCATGTTTTGATGCACTCTGGATATCCAATTTTTGCTGTGCTGTGTCTAGCTTGAGATGAAATGAACACCGTGGACAGTTTTCAGCAAGTTGCAACATTGAAATGCAGAAATAAGCACTTTTCCATAAACAAGCTCTAAATCATGTTTGAAGCACTCTGGATAAAAAAATGTTTTTGTTATGTTTATTCGAGATGTTATGAAAACACTGTTAGACTGTTTTCAGCAAGTTACAACATTGAAATGCAGAAATAAGCACTTTTCCATAAACAAGCTCTAAATCATGTTTTGATGCACTCTGGATATCCAATTTTTGCTGTGCTGTGTCTAGCTTGAGATGAAATGAACACCGTGGACAGTTTTCAGCAAGTTGCAACATTGAAATGCAGAAATAAGCACTTTTCCATAAACAAGCTCTAAATCATGTTTGAAGCACTCTGGATAAAAAAATGTTTTTGTTATGTTTATTCGAGATGTTATGAAAACACTGTAGACTGTTTTCAGCAAGTTACAACATTGAAATGCAGAAATAAGCACTTTTCCATAAACAAGCTCTAAATCATGTTTTGATGCACTCTGGATATCCAATTTTTGCTGTGCTGTGTCTAGCTTGAGATGAAATGAACGCCGTGGACAGTTTTCAGCAAGTTGCAACATTGAAATGCAGAAATAAGCACTTTTCCATAAACAAGCTCTAAATCATGTTTGAAGCACTCTGGATAAAAAATGTTTTTGTTATGTTTATTCGAGATGTTATGAAAACACTGTAGACTGTTTTCAGCAAGTTACAACATTGAAATGCAGAAATAAGCACTTTTCCATAAACAAGCTCTAAATCATGTTTTGATGCACTCTGGATATCCAATTTTTGCTGTGCTGTGTCTAGCTTGAGATGAAATGAACACCGTGGACAGTTTTCAGCAAGTTGCAACATTGAAATGCAGAAATAAGCACTTTTCCATAAACAAGCTCTAAATCATGTTTGAAGCACTCTGGATAAAAAAATGTTTTTGTTATGTTTATTCGAGATGTTATGAAAACACTGTAGACTGTTTTCAGCAAGTTACAACATTGAAATGCAGAAATAAGCACTTTTCCATAAACAAGCTCTAAATCATGTTTTGATGCACTCTGGATATCCAATTTTTGCTGTGCTGTGTCTAGCTTGAGATGAAATGAACGCCGTGGACAGTTTTCAGCAAGTTGCAACATTGAAATGCAGAAATAAGCACTTTTACATAAACAAGCTCTAAATCATGTTTGAAGCACTCTGGATATCAATTTTTGCTGTGCTGTGTCTAGGTTGAGATGAAATGAACACCGTGGACAGTTTTCAGCAAGTTGCAACATTGAAATGCAGAAATAAGCACTTTTCCATAAACAAGCTCTAAATCATGTTTGAAGCACTCTGGATAAAAAAATGTTTTTGTTATGTTTATTCGAGATGTTATGAAAACACTGTAGACTGTTTTCAGCAAGTTACAACATTGAAATGCAGAAATAAGCACTTTTCCATAAACAAGCTCTAAATCATGTTTTGATGCACTCTGGATATCCAATTTTTGCTGTGCTGTGTCTAGCTTGAGATGAAATGAACGACCGTGGACAGTTTTCAGCAAGTTGCAACATTGAAATGCAGAAATAAGCACTTTTCCATAAACAAGCTCTAAATCATGTTTGAAGCACTCTGGATAAAAAAATGTTTTTGTTATGTTTATTCGAGATGTTATGAAAACACTGTAGACTGTTTTCAGCAAGTTACAACATTGAAATGCAGAAATAAGCACTTTTCCATAAACAAGCTCTAAATCATGTTTTGATGCACTCTGGATATCCAATTTTTGCTTGTGCTGTGTCTAGCTTGAGATGAAATGAACGCCGTGGACAGTTTTCAGCAAGTTGCAACATTGAAATGCAGAAATAAGCACTTTTACATAAACAAGCTCTAAATCATGTTTGAAGCCACTCTGGATATCCAATTTTTTGCTGTGCTGTGTCTAGGTTGAGATGAAATGAACACCGTGGACAGTTTCAGCAAGTTGCAACATTGAAATGCAGAAATAAGCACTTTTCCATAAACAAGCTCTAAATCATGTTTGAAGCACTCTGGATAAAAAATGTTTTTGTTATGTTTATTCGAGATGTTATGAAAACACTGTAGACTGTTTTTCAGCAAGTTACAACATTGAAATGCAGAAATAAGCACTTTTCCCATAAACAAGCTCTAAATCATGTTTTGATGCACTCTGGATATCCAATTTTTGCTGTGCTGTGTCTAGCTTGAGATGAAATGAACGCCGTGGACAGTTTTCAGCAAGTTTGCAACATTGAAATGCAGAAATAAGCACTTTTCCATAAACAAGCTCTAATCATGTTTGAAGCACTCTGGATAAAAAAATGTTTTTGTTATGTTATTCGAGATGTTATGAAACACTGTAGACTGTTTCAGCAAGTTACAACATTGAAATGCAGAAATAAGCACTTTTCCATAACAAGCTCTAAATCATGTTTTGATGCACTCTGGATATCCAATTTTTGCTGTGCTGTGTCTAGCTTGAGATGAAATGAACGCCGTGGACAGTTTCAGGCAAGTTGCAACATTGAAATGCAGAAATAAGCACTTTTCCATAAACAAGCTCTAAATCATGTTTGAAGCACTCTGGATAAAAATGTTTGTTATGTTTATTCGAGATGTTATGAAAACACTGTAGACGTTTTCAGCAAGTTACAACATTGAAATGCAGAAATAAGCACTTTCCATAAACAAGCTCTAAATCATGTTTTGATGCACTCTGGATATCCAATTTTTGCTGTGCTGTGTCTAGCTTGAGATGAAATGAACGCCGTGGACAGTTTTCAGCAAGTTGCAACATTGAAATGCAGAAATAAGCACTTTTCCATAAACAAGCTCTAAATCATGTTTGAAGCACTCTGGATAAAAAAATGTTTTTGTTATGTTTATTCGAGATGTTATGAAAACACTGTAGACTGTTTTCAGCAAGTTACAACATTGAAATGCAGAAATAAGCACTTTTCCATAAACAAGCTCTAAATTCATGTTTGCTGCACTCTGGATATCCAATTTTTGCTGTGGTGTGTCTAGGCTGACGATTGAAATGAACGCCCGTGGACAGTTTTCAGCAAGTTGCACATTGAAATGCAGAATAAGCACTTTTCCATAAACAAGCTCTAAATCATGTTGATAGCACTCTGATAAAAAAATTTTTTGTTATTGTTTATTTCGAGATGTTTTGTTATGAAACACTGGTATGACTGCTTTTCAGCAAGTTACAACATTGTAATGCAGGAAATAAGCACTTTGTCCATACCAACAAGCTCTAAAGTCATTGTTTGTGATGCACTCGGATATCCAACTTTTGCTGATGGTGAGTCTAGTTGAGATGAAAATGAACAGCCGTGGACAGTTTTCAGAAAGTTGCAACATTGAAA